>NC_068355.1:76870064-76942564 GCF_020536995.1 Dreissena polymorpha | reverse complement strand
GAGTTTCATATCTTCAAAGTTTGATGGGCGATCCTCATTATGATCAACATCCGTGTAGACAATTGGGAAATCCGATATATTACAACGTAGTGTATTTTTAGTTCTTCGCTTTAATTAGTATTAATTAATTTCAGAAGACTGGTAACAGTTTAACGTTAATGTTACCAATGTGTAAGACCAGGGCCTTGATTTTAAAATCTAGGACATGCATGGTCAGATGATGTCATTAAAGATTATTCATTTTTTCAAACACATACAAATGTTAACATGTATCTGTAACTAATGTAGATGTTATAAATAGTAAAATGAAGAAAAAGTCAGAAGGCATTTGACTTGTCTGCTGGTGCGTTGGCACACCATGTGGCTCTGTTGCAATGGTTTGATGAACTGCTTGGATGTGAAGTTACATTATATACAGTATATCAAACTGTATTATTTCAAATATGTTTGCATATAGTATTATATTGATAATATTTACAAAATTAATGTATATTAATGATAAACTTGACTGAAAGCATTTAAATGATACTGAAATCATGACAGTACTTTATACTGATAATTATTTAATTATGTTGCTTGATACAATCATGTACATCTATATCAAATGAGATCATACTGTAACTTCAGTGATGAATTTCAGTGATTAAATTAAATCCAAAATGTAAGTCACTCCCATCTCTCTCCCGCAGCGCGCATACCTAAAGGTCCTGCTGTGTACCAATCCAGATCCAGATCCAAAAATATTATACATAATTATGCATCATGTTGTTTAGAGGGAATGATTTTCCCTCTTTCGAATCATTGTATTGTCTTACTTTTTTAATCAGTGTGTTTAAAGATATATAAACATAGTTCCAGCGTCAGAGCTTCAGGCAATGAATTTTATGGTAGGGGTGTCCCGCTGAGACTTCTGAAATGTGACCCATTTATATACCGGAACTCTGATAAAGTAGACCCATTTTGATACAAGATTTTTGAAAAAGCTTACCCATTTGTATACGATACCATTGAGAAAGTTGACCCATATCAATACTAGAAGTTTTATAAACTGGACCCATTTAAATACTAGAATTTGATAAAGTGAACACATTTTATTCTATAATTTTAATCTCTTTCATATCAATACAGTATACTTATTGAATTTGTTATTATATCTTTCCCGCTACTGAAATTTACTTTTTGATACCCATTTATATACAAGAATGACATTTATCATACCCATTTTTATACTGATACTTACAAATCTATATGCATTTATATACAAGCAAATTTCTGCTTTAAATACCCATATCTATACTTAGATGCTCAAAACTATACCCATATCTATAATTTTAGTCGAAAAACACACCCCATAAAATCGGCACACCCCTATATACCCGAATATAGGAAGTACCCCCCCCCCCCATCCCCCGGGACATTTTCTCTTGAGCATTGGCCAGATATAAAATGTATACCATTTAACCACTTTTATATGAAGCCCTGACCAGATCTCAAATGTTAATCCCTTTTCTCTGGCACCCTGGTCATCTCCTGTTGATCACCTAACAAACACCTATAAAAATGGCAAATTATATGCAGAACATTTCATTTTATTTAATGGTTGAATGAAATACTTCAGAAAAAAAATGACATCCTTTTCACATGAAAATTTAACTTTCACAGTCATGGAAAAAGAGCCTGCACCGAACACAGATCAAAAATACTTTTCATTTGTGGATCAACCCATATCTATGTGCATAAATATCTCAAGTCTTCATGAAATCAGGACAAAAAAATGTATTGTATGTACTTAATTGATCTGGCTATAGTTATCAGATTATTATAAGCTCAATCAGTATATTTATATCATTATTTATGCTTTGTGTATTGTAAACATATACACAATCATGCAGTTACATGATAGCAATAAATAATAACAAAGCCACCCATACTATAAAGGTCATTGGCAAAGCCTATGGTAAAAAATGTGAACACATTGAGTGTAATCGCCCTCTCGTGCCAGCAAAAACAACACATTGACAGGTTGTCATTTTTGACAGTTCTACTTTCACTTTCATTTTGTGATATCAAACTATCAACAATTATGTGGCTGAGAAATATATCGCTATTGCTTATTTAACATATTTTCTGTACATTTTTTCAATAAACTTACATCAATACACGATTTTCTTCATTAATTCAAACATTCCTGACAGGCTACCACTTTGTTTACATATTTCGCTTACATTTTGACGTGCATAGGTAGGACCGCATTACCGCTTACGAAATGTGTATGGCGTACCATTTGGGTAGAAAGTAAACAAGACATACTTGGTGACAAGAGAAATGTACTTTGACGTACAATATGTATGTCGAAGTAAAAAAAAATGTACTTCGACGTACAAAATGAAATACACTTCGAAGTATAAATTTGTACGTCGAAGTACAACTTGTACTTCGACGAACATGTTTGTACTTCGACGTACACATTTTCTTAACAGCCGATCAAAACACTTGTCTCATGAGCCGCTTTTCCTTCAGATTTATTCATAATAAATGTTTAAAATCTCTTTTTTTAATTGAGGACAAAATAAATAAAAAATATCAAAATTGAAAAAAAAAAATTACAAAGAAGTTTCGAGTATTTAAAGGGATCTTTTCACGTTTTGGTAAAATGACAAAATTGAAAAAGTTGTTTCAGATTTGCAAATTTTCGTTTTAGTTATGATATTTGTGAGGAAACAGTAATACTGAACATTTACCATGGTCTAATATAGCCATTATATGCATCGTCTGACGATTTAAAATCCTGAAAGCTTTATAGCGTTGCAACGCGAAACGATTGAATAATTTGGAGAGTTCTGTTGTTGTCCTTTAATTTTGTGAAACTGCAAAGATTGCTTATATCAACTATAAAATACATCGCTTATACATACTTGGCAGGATGGCCGAGCGGTCTTATTGGTTTTTATTCCAGGACTCCGGGGGTCACTGGTTCGAATCCTGCTGCGTGCTACTTTTTTTTTCCTTTTTTTTATTTTATTCTTGATATTTTACTGGAGCTTTTTATATCCAATTTTTACATTTATCAATATAAAGCATTTAATGACAAACTTCAAAACATACCAAAATCTGTGAAAATGCTCCTTTAATACATTGAAATAGATTATATACCCATTTGAAGAAGATTAAAGGTTACCTTTTTAAAAATAAAATTATCAACCATAGTGTGAGTATTTATTGACCATGCGGGGCGGAATATCACGGTCCAGCGCATTACTGTGTAGGAAATTCCCAACGGTAACCAAACAGTTACCAAACGATTACGGGATTAAAAAATGTGTAATAACCTCCCTGGTTTGGTTGTATTTTGTTTTAACCATCATTTGCATAAGTCAGAGGTTAATTCCGCAAAGCCAAGTCAATAAATACGCACAATATCTATGAGTTAGCGGTCGATAGTCGCATAATTTGGTATAAATAATAATAATAATGTTCAATAAATACGCTCAATATCTATTAGTTAGCGGTCGATAGTCGCATAATTTGGTATAAATAATAATAATAATAATGTTCAATGTCAAATATCTATAAAAGCAACAGATGTAATGCGTCTACTGACTGGCTAACACTCAAGGGCCAGTAAAGACTGAACGTCGAATTACAATTGTGTGCGTCGAAGTACACAAAATGTACTTCGACGTACATATTGTACGTCAAAGTACATTTTTCTTTTAACCTACTAGGTTTTGTTAACTTTCGATCCAAATGGTACGCCATAAATGTGTATTCATACTATTGCCTTCGAGGTACTTATCCGATGTTTGACGGAAAGGGCCAAGAATGTGCGATTGTGGGTCAAGTTCCCCAGGGGTACTACGTCCCCGTACCCCCAATTTTTTTCCGTCCCAAACATTTTTCGTACCCAATTTGTTTGTCGTACTTATTTTTTTTTTCGTTCCCAATTTTTTTTCGTACCCAATTTTTTGTTCGTACCCAATTTTTTTTCGTACTGTATTTTTTTTCGTAACCAATTTTGTTTGCATCATTTTTTCGTTCCCAAAATGTTCGTACCAAAATTTTTTTTCGTACCCACATACACAATTGTGATGATGTAGATCAACTTAAATTGATACTTTTATATCCATCCTCTTCAAAAGCATCGTCACACCAGCACTGTCAGTACTTTGATTAGTTAGTACGAGTTTAACACATAGGGGTATACATTCATCGACTTAGGTGTACTAACTACTTTATTTTAAGTGTATATTCAGTATTATGATTGTTTCATTATTGACTTTCATGGCTAACAAACATAAACTCTTTCAGCGTGATGTTTTTGTTTACATTTTAAAGACGTATGCATCGCCAGCTGCAACTGCATAAGATGAACATTTTAAGTATCATTGTTACATTTGTATAATAAATGCAATTCAATCAACATTTTGCATATAAATACTCAATATTATGTCATTAAAATTTTGTTGAAATAATTCTTGATGTAAACATTTTAAGTGTGTGTTTATTATTTGACACGAGTAATTGGTGAGGCTCTTGTTCAACACAATGTTTGGTACTTACTGTGGGCCGCTGGACCACGGCTTCCAAATATGTGAAAGGACTTATTCGATTCGATAGGCATTTATTCACTAGGAAAAGTTATCTTTGAATTCCGCTTATCGTCAACATTTTGAAATTTCATTAGAACTTCCTGGATATTGACCTTTGACATAAGGATCTCAATTACAGATTATTTAAATAATACATTAAATTAAACAAATTGGAGATTGTATTTGCAAGAAAGATTGTGTGAATTGCTTTGGGATTTCCTAGTAATAGAGTGCGAAAATTATTCTTATACGATCAATCGTGTATGCCTCTCACAAAAATTCATTTTATCAATATACTATTACAAAGATCATTTTTTTAATTCCTATTAAATACCTTAGCCAAGTTCACATAATAATGTTGAAACCTAACTTGTAATGAGGTAGAAATAATGTTTGAAATCACGATGCAAGTGTTGGTTCAGAATAGCCCTAAAATGAGAAAAAAATGTTGATTGATTGCAACTTGTAATTCTTCCCTTAGATGTTACAGCTCTCACAATGTCCCAAATAACATTGTTGTTTTATCGAGCTTTTTCGGCGTAAGCTGCATTAAGCCAGCTTTTCACCCTGACTTGACCTTTGTAAGTGTCCAATAAAATTCAAATAAAATTTCCCGCGGCTAGGTACGAATGAATACACTTCATTTATTCCATTGGCTGATTTGAGTATACCACCAGAACATTGGAAACATATCCGCGTCTTTGTAACACTGTTTTACTGTATGAAACAATTTTATCTCTAATGAAAAGGCTTAATAGATAGAACAGTTTTACACTCAATTCTCGACATCAATACAGTTTGTGCGTACACCTTTTATTTTCAGAGTATTACCAGCGCAAAAGCGTTTATACTTAAAAGGCTATGTTCTCATATTTAGTACTTACTTCCATATTCCTGTCAACATGTTAACATGTAAAAGTATAAAGAGCAGTGGAAGCGAGGCCTCACTTTAAAGAATTGCATTTCAACCCGCGAGGTTTCGGGTCAAGTCGCGGACATTCAGAGTTTATATACAGGTCATCACCGGAGTTCGCGGTCAGTAAAATAATCGTTATATAATAAAGACGCTATCCGTGAACTAGGTGACCTGGAATTTTCTTTAGACCAGAAATATGTTAAAAGAAGATATTCAGCAATATAATTATGGTATGTCAATAATAGATTCTTAATGTGTTTTCAACAATACAATGATAAATATTATTTTTAATAAATTTAACAATAATTATTCCACCATATTGCCTAATGTACTAAAGTGATATTATGAGCATGTAACAGTTTATAGGTGTCTATCGCAACCGTTGATTATTTTTAATGTTTCTACTTCATATACACTTATAGTAATTAATGCAGCATCAACATACTAAAACAATATAACTGAAAGAGAAAAATAATGCATTTGAATATCAACCGTACTTTCGTTTGACAACTGATCATGCGTTTACGAGTTGAACCTAAATTTAGTTTTAGTGCAGATTTGTTCATACGACACAAAGACACAATATTGTTTTACGGATCATTTCGGCTTACAGGACTGGGTGGGTCACGTAAGAATATCGAATATAAAATATATTTTTATAAACAACTGGTAGCAAGGTGAGTTGCAGATAATTGATCAGTAACCACATTTTAACTAACTATTTTGACCTGTAAATTCTTTTCAGCTCAATTCAACAGTGCAAAATGCCCATAATATCACTTTAAGCATGAGCACGATGATTCTCGATACTGTTAATAATCGAATCAAATAGCAATGCCCGACAGACCACTCAAACAGGTTTGTTCTCGTGTGGCCGGTTGACTCATATGTTTAAATTTCACTTCCATTCTTCTTTTGGTTTTCTGTTTTGTATCTATAGGTTTATGACCAGCAATATGTTATAATGTAAAATAAGCCGCGAAAACTCCCCGTAACATCCCGTTCTGCGTGTGATGCAGCTAAGAACTGCACAGAAAAAGACATTCGCTATCCTTGATCTCATTCATTAAACTATTTACGCCGTATATCTTTTTTAAAGATATTTCTTGTTTCACGTTAACGACATAAACAAATATCAGCAAAATGAATTGCCAGTACGATGAATGTACGCGCTTATGAATAAGCAATCAAGTTCATGTTGGAAAACTACAGAGACCTTCTGAATCTTACTTAAGCTCAATGCAGACATTTTATACTTACTATGTAATTACATGCAAAATATTAACAATTTATATGTATTCGAACTACATTTATATACGTGTTATGAAAAAGAAGGCTTCGTTTCATTGCATTATAATTTATATACAAACTTTCAGGAAAGACTACATGGACGTAAATAACCGAAGGTGCATGTAATTTAAACCATGTAATTTAAACCAATGTCGTTATGCTGCGTTCAAAATACGCTGACTGAGGTATCTCGAGTGTGTGAGAATAAAATTTACGCAATTCGTCTAGGATTATGTTCAACATTATAATAATTTGAAAAGTTGGCCTATAAACTTAGCTCTTTATAAATCATAATTACCCAACTGCATTAAAAAAAATCCAATATACTTTATAAGATGGCTATAATAAAATGTTTTTTTTTAGTGTGAGCGTTAGCTCACACTAATGTTACAGAGCATATTTTGCAAATCAGTATGTGCTTAGAAGCCTTATCTACGCTATGGAAAGACAACCACTGCCTGTTGCAGCAGACAAAAAAAATGCTATGAGCGTCTGTGAGGAAAGATAACCACCACATTTGCCTGTTTTTAGTTCACCACTGGTACACTGCCAGTGGGTGTATATGACTAATAGTGTTTAACAGTTTGTAAGACGAGATTGACCAGTCTAGTGTTTATCATTGAAATCTGTACATATTGGCTGCTTTCAGGTAAAACGGGGCTTAATGCATGTCAAATAAGATTAGCCTGTGCATACTGATTAGCCTGTGCAATGCGCACAAGCTAATCAAGGACGACATTTCTGATTTTATAATGTTTTTCATTTAAATTGAGTCTCTGGTACTGGGATGACAATTTATGCACATGCAGTAAGTCCTGTTTTCCCAAAATGAAGCTTAAATTATATTTTTTATTAATTATTTAAAAAAAAACATATCTGGACCTGTGCTTTAAGACACACTCTTTATAAATTTGAATGGGTTGTGTTAATTTTAAACTTGCAATATAAAAAGCTATAACATAATTTTTTATTATATGTGAGCGTTAGCTCACAAATAATGTAGAGGCAGTTTTGCAAATCAGTATGGGCTTATATATGCTAGGAACCGTAACCCGTGACTGCCTGTGTGGATAACTGCAGTAAAATTAAGCAGACGAAGAATGCTAGGCTAGGAGCGTCTTCTCTTACCCCCGCATCTGCCTGTTTATAGTTCCCACTGGTACACTTCATAGTGTGTATGTATTCAAAAATATTTAACAGCTTGTAAGACAGCGTTGGCCTGAGTCTAGTGTTTATCATTGAAATCTGTAAATATTGGCAGCTTTCAGGGAAAACAGGGCTTAATGCATGTAAACTAAGATTAGCCTGTGCACACTGATTAGCTGTATCAATGATTTGAGAAAAAAACAACACATCTCGACCTGTGCTTTAAGACACACTCTTTATAAAGTTGAATTAGTTGTGGTCATTTCAAACTTGCGATATAAAAAGCTATCACATAATTTTGAAAACTGAGTTGCGACTAAGATTATAAAACAGCGAACAAATTCAGTGCCTTCAGCGCTTTGATTGTGTGTGTTTTTGGTTTTGTTTGTAATATTTTTCTCGATAAGTATAAAAGATATAAACTTGTTCCTCTAAAAGGGACCTTTTCACGTTTTAGTAAATAAAACAAAATAAAAAAATATTTGCAAATGTTCGTTGTATTTATGATATTTAGGAGGAAACTGTAATAACGAACATTTACCATACTCTAAAATATCCAGTATATGCATCTGTTGACGATTTAAAAACCTGACAAAGTCAGTGCTTCGAACCTAAACATTTTAAGCATGTAATGACAAACTTCAATAAATGACAAAATCTCGGGAAATGTCCATTTAAGATGATATGCTTCACCGAGAGGTCGAAAGCTACGGCAAATTTAATCAAAGCGTTTTATTTTTTATAAACGGCTAGAAGCAACTTTGTTATATATATATATATATATATATATATATATATATATATATATATATATATATATATATATATATATATATATATATATATATATATATATATAACACGGTATATGTATCTAAACATATTAAATGTGTAAATATTCTAATACACTAACTCACTTTGAGTACCACCGAATTAATTTCTAGTATCAATATATTATAACGTTTTTCTAATGTCGCACACGAGACTGCTCGCTTTAGCTTATATTAACGACCTAGAAAATTTTCAATATTAATTATACCCGTTATGTATCTTTAGTTAGCTGTTTGCAATCATATCAACTTGATATTGACCACGTAGGTCAGAAAATGAATTAATACTATATGCTTGCAATGAAGTAAACTTCAGGAGGATTGCTTTTATAAAGTATTAAATACATCTTTAAGTGTATGAGCACGGATGGATGGATATATATATATATATAACAAAGTTACTATTAGCCTTGTTGTATTTAAACAAAAACGCTGTAATATTTTTTGCCAAATATGTACGGATATGACGTCGTGCATTTCCGGCGTCAACGTTGTTTTCGCGCCCTTTCATGTCTGTTTATTCTTGCACGTTGATGCCATATGGTCGGTATGTCCTTAGTTTTGCCTTCCATAATTGCTCAATGGTCTTGCGATACTCGTCCGACCCGTTTAGTTTTTCAAGTCCCATTATTTGAAAATCGTCCATGGAGTGTCCGTCTGTGTAGAAATGTTCAGCTACCGGGTCACTGTGCTGTGTGCGAATACGCGACAGATTCAACAGATGTCGCTGGTACAGAGTTCCGCCGGTCTCTCCCACATACACGTACTTGCGACAGCGACGACAGTTGATCGCGTACAAAACATTGGATGATTTGCAATCAACATTGTTTCTCAAGCTGTACTTTCTGCCGCTGGGATCTGTGAAGTAGTCCGCCGTCATCATGTACGGGCAAATGGCGCACCTCTGCGCCCCGCAGAGCCCGCTCATGTTGGGCTTCCGGAAGAACATCCTATTGTGTTTCTTGTGTACTAGGATGTCACGGGCCTCATCTCTCGAGAAACACTCGGATACAGGGTGTCTATTTCATGTCTATTTCATGTCATGGTGATTGGCATGTTGGTGATTGGCATGGTGGTGATTGTCATGTTGGTGATTGGCATGTTCGTGATTGACATGTTGGTGATTTGTATGTTTGTGATTGACATGTTGGTGATTGGCATACCTTCCGGAAGAGGTTGTTTCACTTTTTGTATTTAGTTTAAAAAGAAGGGATTGCAACCTGCAAGACATCCTAGTACACACGAAACACAATAGGATGTTCTTCCGGAAGCCCAACATTAGCGGGCCCTGCGGGGCGCAGAGGAGCGCCATTTGGGCGAGCGAACTCTGAAATTCCTACAGAGGACGTCAGCGTGATGATGGACATATATATATATATATGCCAATAGATATATATATATTTATATTAACAAAAACGCTGTATTATTTTTTGCCGAAGCTTTCGACCTCACGGTCTTCATCAGCGGCCATTTTTTATTTCAAGATGTTTCAAATATGGACATATATATATGCCAATCACCATCATGCCACTCACCACCATGCCAATCACCACCATGCCAATAACCACCATGCCAATAACCACCATGCCAATAACCACCATGCCAATCACCACCATGTCAATCACCACCATGTCAAAATCACCAACATGCCAATCACCAACAAACCAATCACCAACATGCCAATCACCACCATGTCAATCACCAACATGCCGATCACCAACATACCAATCACCAACATGTCAATCACCACCATGCCAATCACCAACATACCAATCACCAACATTCCAATCACCAACATACAAGTCACCAACATGTCAATCACGAACATGCCAATCACCAACATGCCAATCACCACCATGCCTATCACCAACATGCCAATCACCAACATGCCAATCACAACCGTGTCAATCACCAACATGCCAATCACCATCATGCCATTCACCACCATGCCAATCACCACCATGCCAATCACAAGGGTGTCAATCACCAACATGGCAATCACCAACATGCCAATCCCCACTGTGCCAATCACCACCATGCCAATCACCACCATGCCAATTACCACCATGCCAATCACCACCATGCCAATCACCACCATGCCAATCACCACCATGTTTAGTAGCCGGTTCATTTGATTTTATTGGGCATTTGGTTAAGCTTTTTCTCCTACGCACATGCATTAAACCCCTTTTCACATAGCACGGTCAATATATTAGTAAATACCACACTGTTGGACTGTGAACATGATTTAATATGGAGTTAAAAATATGATGTTATATTAATGGATGCTAATTTATTGTTTTTATTATACATATAGATTTGTATGTTTAAATACGATTATTATGTTTGTTTCTGATTTTAATGAAATTCAATTTTTTCTGAAGCGCCTTTATCATGGTTGTAATCTGGCTCAGCGCAAAGTTGTACAGGGATTAATACTGAATCAAACTAGAATAATTTATCATAACTGGCGACTTCTTATCTTTGATCTTAATAATTCACATGACATGACAATGACAATTTACCAACACAATATACGCAAATACCGAGACAAATATAATATGATCGGTCAGTTTTCTGTTGAATTTTTGTTTCCTAGTTAAAGAACATCCAATTTTCTTTGAAGATGAAACAATTGCGTTTTCTGTCGATTCATCATCTGTAAATGTGCTCTTAATATTCACGTTAAAACGTCATGAACACTGCTCCGCTGTTTATTTTATTTTGATGCTTTATTTTCGAGAACGCACGCACGTTTCGATGATGGATCGGTTAGGTTATCAACAAAATAAAACAATCCGGGATACTGACGCACCCATAATGCAGATCATGATTTGAGGATTCACACCGCCGTGTGTCGGCATGTGTTTAATATATTCTCGACCAAAAATCAAAATCCGTGAACAACAATAGTATACTGCGCTTAGTACCATTTAACACATGTATGCCTGGTGGACTCTCCCATCCTTCTAAATTGGATCAATTTATTTCCAAAATTAGGGATGTCTAGTATATTTATTTCTATATTGTGTATATTTCTTACAGAAATTACTTTAAGCAAACAGCGCATCATGCGGCGTCTCATCTGGGTCTACGCTGTTTGCCAAGGCCTTTTTTCTAGACGCTAGGCATAAATGGGTTAATTTGTTCACCTTTTAACACTTGTAAACTTTCAAGCGTGTAACAGTGTAATAACCGTACTCCACTGAGACTGGTTCGAGGTGTACCATGTCACTTTATTCCTCTCCCCAGATCAATGTCCTCTTGTGCAACAACGATACAAATTTTCGCATCCCGAGATGTAAATAAACGTTGTGTCAATGTCCGACTATCTCGCAACTTGCGACAAAGAATGCGAGCGAACAGTTTCCTAAGATAACTGATTATTAAATGGTGGATTACACAGCCCATGACATGAAGTTCACTCCAATAATCCTGTTCATCTACTGAACGTAACAGCTTCTTTTACAGTCACCATGAAAGTGTTAGTACTTGAAAGACAGTGCGCAAAATGCATAACCACAATCAGATGCAAATTCATAAACGTTTTTCGAAATTGAAATTTAAGACAGAATGCATTGTATGCATGTTTTTTGTTAATATACATTAAAAGCTATCTTCCTAACCTTGTTGTCTATGCCTAATTAAAATTGCTCAGCATAAACATGATAAATGTGACAAAGCTGAGTGTTATTGCTCTCTGCGTAATTTAAAGTGTCATTGGTTTCACGGAGAGACCGTTGAAAGCGAATGAGCCCTCAACTGAACTCTTATAATATAACATGACAGTGATACATCGGATGCAGGTATGAATTTGATTTATGAATGAAACAAATCAATGCGATTTTATCCCTTAATATTACTTGATTTATTTTTCCCCTTCCCTTCCGATGTCGCCATAGAAGTAAACCAGCTTTATAATACGATTTTTAATTGAACAGTGGCTTTGAATAATTTTACATCAAATTTAATATTGTGTTCACCTATTTGGGTTATTTGGTACAGAGAGAACAGCAAATGCATCTAGAATGTTTTGTCTTAGTTTTTAAGCACGAAAACAACTCATTCACATATGCCACGTTCAAAACATTATTTGCGAATATTACATCATGTAACAATTCCAGACGGTGTTACGTATTTAACAACAAATACTCATCGAGGGCTCTTATTTCTAAGCGTTTGTAACGTTTTATTACAGTGCAAAGCATAAATCTACGCATTTTGTTCAGCGGATCGTTAAATCAGAGGGGGGAGGGGGGGGGGGGGGGGCGGCATGCGTATACGAAAGCTTGCCGGGTTTAAGTGAGGCTAGTTAGAACTTACTTCCAAGAAGGCGTCGTATTCGTGTTTATCTGGAATGAGTTGCTAATTTATTCACCCGATAACCCCTTAAATATATATTATTATTAAATGAATACGCACTTTCGGCTCAACAGCGGGTTTGAATATGCCTCAAACTGAATACTATGCTTACTAAACGGAATACTATGATGACTGTTTCAAGGTACCCAAACACCTGTTACAGACGTTGAGGATGCCCAGATTTTAAAAGAAGGCGTTACGAAGTGTGTACCGCTCTAGAAAGCGAAAGGTACATGAAAACCCTGCAATAAAACATAAAAAGATTATGTCGAAGTACAACGAAGTTTAACACACAGAAAAATGACATATACACATACCGCGATTTTAAAAACCCGTAAAACCCATTTATGTATTGAATTTAGTGCATATTTAAACTATTTCGCACCTCACTTCAATTCAATAACAGTGTTATAAGTGAGAACGAATAGAAAAAAGTCGCGAGTTTTCACACATTCCGATGTACTCGCCATTTTCATTCAAACCGGAAGTGACGTCACAAATCTTCAATTGTTCATGCGCTCAATAACGGACACGTTATAAATGGCTTCGGATGTATTATCTCTCGCAACTTTAGTTAGACAAATTGATGAAAATGGAAGATGATAGTGATTATGATGAGTTCTCCGTTCAACCGTACATGTATGAGCCAAGATTTAGCGACCGTCAGTCAGATTTGTCTGATTCTGACTCGGACAGCGAGGACAATTTTGCCGATGCTCAAGACGACCATCGTGTTGGGAATACGGATTGGTAAATATATAATTTTGTTACATGCACGTGTCGGGAAAAACAACAACAACAAAATAATTCTTTGATTGTTATTCTACAGTACAAGCTTGTTGAATATGACTAGGTAGTACGGTTAATAATTATAAATAAGAACGGATACTTGCACCAGTTCTGATAAGGAAGAAATTTTTGTATTGCCATTCGACATACTTCTTTTATTTTCAGGTGTACATGTTCATGTTGCACACCATATCGTGTGCAGATTGAGTGCAAATGCTGCACAGAATACCCAGAGCTGATGGAAAGGATGGACGAGGCAGGGGTAAAGTGCATAACTGAGCACACTGGCTCCAAAGCTAACTGTCTCCATCCAGATGTCATTGAAGTCTCGTTTTACGAGTTCCTTGATGTAAATGGTCCCATCGGTGATGAAGAACCAATACATTAGTAAGTTGTCATTTATTATTAAAAATGGTAATTAAACCAGGACAGATTGTTCGTAAAGAAAATACACTGTAGACATTAAATAACACAATGTTTTTTGTGTGAAATTGTCATTTGTATTTCATACTGTAAATATGTTTTGATACAAATAAAAAAAAATAACACAAAAAGACAACAGTTTTAATCAACATTAAAATACGCTTGTATACAAGATGATTTAGTTGTTGAATTGTAAACTGAAGTATCAATCTGCTACACCATGCTTTCTGGTTGCTTACAAATGCCAGTTCATTAAGATTTATCAATATTTGAAATAAATATATGTACAAGCTGATAAATTTGTTCAAAAGTACACTAAAATAACAACCTGCTACAACATGATGTGTAGTTGCTTACAAAACTTCTTGTCTAACATATTTTCAGTTAAATATATATTATATAATATTTTATACAAGGTGAATAAGCTTGTTAAACTGTAAATTCAAGTAAGAAACTGCTACAACATGGCTTGTGTAATTGTCAAGTTGAACAGTACCTTTGTTTTACTGAACTGACTTATATTTATCATAATGTTATCCTTATACATTTAACTTCAGAGTATACAGATACATTGCATATAGAAGACTGGCTCATTGGATTTGGAAGTGTCTGAGCAAGAGGGACCGAAGACCTCTTCCGTCATGCGCTGTGGCAGCCATTCGCCAGAGATTTCCGTGCTAAATACTCTTGAAAATGTATGCAACAGTGACAAGAAGTAATGTTAAAAAAGAAAATTAATTTTTTGTTAAATATAAAACATGTGAGAAACCAGCATCATTACATATATAAAACAAAATGTGTATTCTTAAGTAATTTTAATATGTCAAATTAATGACGAATGCATTTCGACTCGTATGATTTTTTATCATAAATGTAAGTGTTGAATACACTAGAGCATGTGTGCAAAAACATTATTGGAAGAATTTTCTCGAACGTGAGTGATGTAAGTAGACAACAGATTTGAGGACGATTTTTCTTCATTAACTTCGTTTTCCCGACATCAACGATCTTGAAACAAAAAAAAAACACGAGGGAAGCGCAAACACTGTAGAACCGAAAGGGTGTAATCATTTAAAAGAAATTTAAATTTAAATTTGCTTACCGGGTGAAAATATCCGCTACTCCTTCACGAAAAACACAAAAAAGCGCCATTTTGGAAGAAAGTTCCAACTTACCTCACTTAAACCCGGTAAGCTCTCGTATGTGTATGCATGCTCCCTGGTAATGTTTTGAAATAACAAGGCCTTGGTTCCATTCACAACATCCTTTAGTTAAAATGGTTAAAGTCAGACGACTTCAGATGGAAATTTACATCTGCAGAAATATTCCGGTTTAATGATAAATTATGAGTGTTTATAACCATGTCGCAATTATTGTTAAATTACATATTTATATTACATTTATAAAATGATAAACAGTTTGACGACGAATGAAGTATACAAATGCGATTTATTTTACAACAAAGTAACGATACAACAAATAATGCATAATATATATTTTTTTATGGAACTACACGATTCTAACAAAATCTGTAAACTCATACGAACAATGCAATCATCTACCTAACCGTATCATATTGGCGGAGTTATGTATACAGAATAAGGGTTACTAATGTTTATTTGAGTCGTGTTCTGAGAAAACTGGGCTAAATGCATGTGCGTAAAGTGTCGTCTCAGATAAGCCTGTGCAGGCCGCACAGGCTTATCAGGGACGACACTTTCAGCCTAAACTTGATTTTCGGTCAGGAGGGACTTCATTGAAACTAAAAATACCATAACAGCGGAAAGTGAAGTCCATGTGCGGACTGCACAGGCTAATCTGGGACGAAACTTTACGCACATGCAGTAAGCCCAGTTTTCTCAGAACACGACTCATTTGGTCAATTTTTTCTCGAGGCTTTGAAGTGTGCATGACCCACTTTACAACACATGAGCGATCGGTCACACATACATGAATTTCTATTCCACATGTGCGACATGTTTTGTTTAAGTCAGTCACATTCTCGGATTCAAGATAAAAACGCGATTCACCATTTTCAAGTAGGATTATGCTGTTTCTGTAAAATGAAAATGATGAATAACCTTCCATAAATAAAGGACTATTCAGAGCGACCTTTTTACTAATATAATAATATTATCCTTTCACAATCTTGAAGTCAATTAACTACACCGTTATTTTTTATATCGTTACAAGTGAATCATGGTTGCTGTTATACTAATACTAAATCATTTGTTTTAAAACGTGTCATATAAATTTGATAACATAGAGGGAATTATTACAAGAGCTGCAACGTTGTTGTGTGAATTGTATTTGCATTATCAAATTACGAAACTATGTATTATTTAAACAGTTGTAGCTAAATATTATGGAGAATAAGTATACTTATAATATATATACTTTAAAAAATATTCCAACAATCAAGCAACTCTTTTATACTGAACAAAAATCCAATATATCAGGAAAATAGAAAATGTATAAGGCTTTAAATAAAATTGTGTTTGTTTCAGATGTCTCGACAAAGCTTTTAAGTAGGCTTAGTTTTATATTATTTTCTTCATGCGATACTATTCGCACGATTGCATTTTGAATATAAAAATATAAATGTTAACAAGAGATTAGGAACAATTTAGTTATAAAAGAATCCTTATAATGAATTTGAAAATACCTAGTTCCGACATATTTGAAACAAACCTTTGACCACATTGGCTTTATGCAGATTTTGAGAATACAAAAAATAAGCAAATATTAGTGTGTATTCCCTTTCGACAATAACAGAGCTTCCGAGAAATTATCAATAAAACATCATATTGAGCTTATCAGAAAATATGAATAAAACAATTTATTCCGATTATTCGATTAGAGCTGCGGATTTGATTTTGCTAAAACTTACCTGTTTACGATGCTGTATATATCTTTAACAAAGAATTAAAGGTACATATAAAAATAAACCATCAAATGAAAAATGCGTCTTGGTTACTGGTTATATATGGTCACTTTCATGATACAAATCATGTTTTTAAATAGAATTGTTCTTTTTTATCTACTTTTTTACGTTGACGACCTTAACACATATCGGCCATATTACAAGGACTCACAGATCTTCGCATTAAAACAGTAATTTTATATGTTTACTAACAAATCTTTAATGTATTAATAGTTTTAACAAATTTTAATAGCAAGAAGAAAACAAGATGTGTTTGTGAAACACCATGCCCCCCCGTATATTTGACCTTTGACCTTGAAGGGTGACCTTGTCCTTGACCTTTCACCACTCAAAATGTGCAGCTCGATGAGATACACATGCATGCCAAATATCAAGTTGATATCTTTAATATCGCAAAAGTAATGGTCAATGTTAAAGTTTGACGCAAACAAACCAACAAACTAACAGACAGGGTAAAAACAATATGTACCCGGGTCATCTGGAAGAAAAAGCCTAATCGCTGCCACCGCGCCACAGTGCCTTGTAATTTATACATTGCATCTTAACCGTAATGATAATAATAAAATTATCAAGGAAAGGCGTTTCAAATGATTTATTATTTTACCGATTTTTTAATGATGATAATCTATTCATGAAACCATATTTTAAGCTTTCTTCTTAGGTTGTTGAAATATCATGCAACAATTATTTAAAAAAACAAACATAATTTACTTAAATGTGAACAAGTGCCTTCAATTACACGCGCGCAAACAATAATGTGGATATTCAATCTGGTTCTGGTTGGAAAAAAACGTGTGCCCGTTTTGCGTCATTTCCAAGGTTTAGACACTGTATGTTGGTAGTAATAACACAAAAATTAATCAATTGAAGTTTTTATACACTTAACTAATGTGCAAATTCTTAAATCAAGGGTTACATGTTATAAATTAGATGCGCATATATACAACTATATACATCATACTATGGAAGGAAAACAAGTTTTCCCTTTAGTAAAAGTTTTCACAAAATAATATAATAAATACTTTCGTATGGCAGTTTCTATTTGCATAAGTTTATTCAATGTTTTTAGTTGTTCGCGCTAGCGGGCAACTAATGTAGAACCTTGAGGAAATTTTGTAACTCAGTCTTCTCTTGAATACGCTAGGAATGATAACCCCATCTGCCTGTTAACACTTCACCACTGGTACACTGCAGACAGCGTGTATGTAATCGATAGTGTTTAGTAACCTCGCTGGCATGCATATAGACAAAATCAATTTTAAATCAAATAAACAACCAATGAGTTCTAAGTTTTTACCTTGTGGCGTTTTCAGTAAATATCTAAAATGGACCTTTTCACAGTTTGTCAAAAAATGCTTAATATTGATAAATGTAAACATTGGATCTTAAAAGCCCCATAAAAAAAAAACAAGAATAAAATTAAAGAAACAAAAAAGTGACCCTTTACTGGGCTCGAACTACTGACCCTTGGAATAAAAGTCTATCGTTTATCGGTCACCCTTGCTCATTAAATGAGAGATGTATTTTATACTTTATATGTATAAGCAATCATCGTAGTATAAAAAATATAACGACAACAACAGAACTCTCCAAAGTATTAAATCGTTTAATTTTGTCAATTTGCCAAAACGTGAAAAGGTTTCTTTAATGTCTTTAGATTTGCAAATGGAATGAGATCAATACACTGTCAGATCTTACATCATGCATAACTTACAGGTTTAGTGGTTGCCTGTTAGTCCGGGGCCAGTAGATTTAAGCCTAGGAAACTCAATTTTTTTAAAGTGGTTACAGTTGGGCTAAAAAGCAAGGAAACTAGCTTTTTAAAGCTTGAACAACTCAATCCAATTAAACATAGAGTACAAATTGGCGACTGTGGATCAGTTCGGCCTAGGAAATGATTCAATTCCGGCTCACAACAAGACATGTCGGCAAAAGTGTTGCTCAATAATTTAAAGAAAATAGATAAAGTATTAGATGCACATAACAAAACAAGCACATGGTTCTAGGCTTGTTATTCTTTAGCAAGGCAACCAAAATTCTCAAGATGGATGCCAGTGCAGCAACCAATTGCGGAAAAAAGAGACATATTGTGTTTTTTGTCTAAGTTATATCTTAAACATAAATATGAGGATAAACAGTGCACACACATCTCGATCTGTGCTTTAAGACTCTTTATAAATTTGAATGGGTTGTGTTCATTTCAAACTTGCGATATAAAAAGCTTTAACATAATTTTGAAAATTGAGTTGCGTCTAATATTATGCAATAGCGAACAACTTCGGTGCCTTCAGCGCTTTGATTTTAATAGCCAAAGCGCATAAGCTAACATTGTTTTAACATGTATTTTCAAATCCTTTTCTGCTGCAAGAGTCCTTAAAACATGAGTCCATGTTCCAGACTATATTTATTACATTATCATTTAAGTCTGAATGATACAATTAATCATTTATCTTTCTTCTGGCTAAATGGCTAAGCCAGTCATAATGCAACTGTTATTTAGTGTACGTATTTTCTAGTGGTTCTTATTTATATAGTTATAAAAGTAATTCTGTGTGCTATGTACATGTATGTTATGTTAATGCGTTTTTAATGGAATCTCGTCTTCCTGTTTTTTTTTTCGTTTACACAACATTGATTGATGAGGATGTACCGTTTATGTGATGCTGTGCTGTTTCTATCAGAGCTTGTAAAATAGCACTTGATTCATCTACCGAGTGCAATATCATAAGCATGTTTTGTTTCTGTATAACAGTACGAGTGCGGAAGCAAACGTGTATCTAGTACTATTATAATTGTGGTACATAACTTGCACTTGTTGAAGTCACATTGGTACTTTTGGTATGCATCTTTTTGCTTAGTCCCAGACGATTTGGTCACTTGTCATACAAAAATGATTCACGTAGTGATGATGAGATTTATCTTTCTTTAAGCAAATGGAGTTTCGATTCTTTCATAGCATGATCTTAAGCTCATGTCCTCTATAAATGACAGCCTGATAAGTCGCCAAGGATGAAGTTTTGACTGATAAGTACTAACAGTTAAAAAAAAAACAGTTATGGAATATGATAAATACATCTGCAACGGCATATTTCAAAGAGGGAAAAAACTTAGTATTTGAAAAACGAATCCCAACATTCTTTTGCTACATCACACACATATACTAAAACCTGTTTTTTAATAATTCACGAACTTCCTATGTCACACAACTCAAACAAAAAGCGCACCCCACATAAATATAGCATTTTGCACTTCTGCATAGTATTGAAACAATTTTATAGAGTCTATTTTAGAATAAAAGAAGTCAACCTCCGTAAGATTTATATGTGTGTTATATAAGAAATAATTTAAAACCATAACCCGTCTGAAACAGTCCAAAAACATAAAATATACATTAACTCTTGCACGTGCTCCATGTGTATAATCAATAGCCATTTTAAAGAAATACACCAAAGTCTGTGACGTCTGCGATGAAGACCAGACTGGGTACACACATTTCAAGAAAAACAGTAGTCTTGAAAAAAGTACAAAACCATAACGAAGTGTAAAACTCTGATAACAACACATAAGCTCAGTTGTTGTAACATTTACGGCTGGATTACTAACGTGGTATCCCATACAACGTTATTGTTGTTGTTGTTTTTTCATTTAAATGGAAACTTCAGATTCATTTCCGTACAATATCTGTTTGATACTCCATTTTATTGAAAGAAATGATTAATTAATTTGGTAGTGGTTGCGGATGCAATTTCTCTTTCAATTATTGCAGGAAATTACATGCGCAGGTGGAGTCTGCAAATTATGCCCATAGGAACGTAAACATTAAAATAGTTTAGCTGATTTTAAAACTGCTAAATTATTCAACATAACAAATATTTAAAACTTCGAGTTGTTGAAATCTATGCGAAAATTCGTGTAAATCATGGCAATATCTTTCTTTTTTTTTGTAAATCAAATAGATTCGATGTCTGCTATCAATATTCATATGGTGCAGCTTTGGTATATAATTCCAGAAGTTATATAATCGACAACATACCTAACGGACTTGTATGTTTGCAAAGCGTGCGTATGTGTTCGACCTAAGGAAAACCATTAACATTTACAAAAGCTACGAGTTTCATATCTTCAACGTTTGATGGGCGATCCTCATTATGATCAGCATCCGTGTCGACAATTGGGAAATCGAATAATTATATTACAACGTAGTGTATTTTTCATCAAAGTGAGTCATTTGTGGCGGGTGCATCCTTAGCTGTCTATTATTGTGATGGTTTATGTTCTTGAAATATCAAACTGTATTAGACTTTGATAGTCATTTTGGTTATTTTTCGCCGCACTATAATGTTATAATTCTTTGTATTTTCCCCTACTGCCAGTATTATCCGAGTAGTTTTACATGTGTAGTCTTAGATAGTTATCCCCACGCTTTTTGAAAAGCGTCGGGATATTGTGGTTATCTCCGCCGTCTGTCCGTCTGTCCATCTGTCCGTCTTGCCACTATTATCTCCTACACTATTAGCACTAGAAGCTTGAAACTTACATACATGGTAGCAATGTTTTTTAGTGTGAAATTGTCATTTGTATTTCATACTGTAAATATGTTTTGATACAAATAAAAAAATAACATAAACAGACAACAATTTTAATCAACATTAAAATACGCTTGTAAACAAGATGATTGAGTTGCTGAATTGTAAACTGAAGTATTAATCTGCTACACCATGCTTTCTGGTTGCTTACAAATGCCAGTTCATTAAGTTTTATCAACATTTGAAATAAATATATGTACAAGCTGATAAAATTGTTCAAAAGTACACTAAAATAACAACCTGCTACAACATGATGTGTAGTTGCTTACACAACTTCTTTTCTAACATATTTTTAGTTAAATATATATTATATAATATTTTATACAAGCTGAATAAGCTTGTTAAACTGTAAACTCAAGTAAGAATCTGCTACAACATGGCTTGTGTAATTGTCAAGTTGAACAGTACCTTTTACTGAACTGACTTATATTGATCATAATGGTATCCTTATACATTTAACTTCGGAGTATACAGATACATTGCATATAGAAGACTGGATCGTTGCATTTGGAAGTGTCTGAGCAAGAGAGACCGAAGACCTCTTCCGTTATGCGCTGTGGAAGCCATTCGCCAGAGATTTCCGTGCTAAATACTCTTGAAAATGTATGCAACAGTGACAAGATGTAATGTTAAAGAAGAAAATTCATTTTTTGTTAAATATAAAACATGTGAGAAACCAGCATCATGACATATATAAAACAAAAAGTGTATTTTTTAGTAATTTTAATATGTCAAATTAATGACGAATGCATTTCGACTCGTATGATTTTTTATCATAAATGTAAGTCTTGAATACACTAGAGCATGTGTGCAAAAACATTATTGGACGAATTTTCTCGAACGTGAGTGATGTAAGTAGACAACAGATTTGAGGACGCTTTTTCTTCATTAACTTCGTTTTCCCGACATCAACGATCTTGAAACAAAAATAACACGAGGTAAGCGCAAACACTGTAGAACCGAAAGGGTGTAATCATTTAAAAGAAATTTTAATTTAAATTTGCTTACCGGGTGAAAATATCCGCTACTCCTTCATGAAAAACACGAAAAAGCGCCATTTTGGAAGTAAGTTCCAACTTACCTCACTTAAACCCAGTAAGCTCCCGTATGTGTATGCATGCCCCCTGGTAATGTTTTGAAATAACAAGGCATTGATTCCATTCACAACGTCCTTTAGTTAAAATGGTTTAAGTCAGACGACTTCAGATGGAAATTTACATCTGCAGAAATATTCCGGTTTAATGATAAATTAAGAGTGTTTATAACCATTTCGCAATTATTGTTAAATGACATATTTATATTACATTTATAAAATGATAAACAGTTTGACGACAAATGAAGTATACAAATGCGATTTATTTAACAACAAAGTAATTATACAACAAATAATGCATAATATATATATATTTATGGAACTAAACGATTCTAACAAAATCTGTAAACTCATACGAACAATGCAATCATCTACCTTACCTTATTATATTGGCGGAGTTATATATACAGAATAAGGATTTCTAATGTTTAATTGGGTCGTGTTCTGAGAAAACTGGGCATACTTCATGTGCGTAAAGTGTCGTCTCAGATTAGCCTGTGCAGTCCGCACAGGATAATCAGGGACGACACTTTCCGCCTAAACTTGATTTTTGGTAAGGAGGGACTTCCTTGAAACTAAAAAATACCATAACAGCGGAATGTGAAGTCCATGTGCGGACTTCACAGGCTAATCTGGGACGAAACTTTACGCACATGCATTAAGCCCAGTTTTCTCAGAACACGACTCATTTGGTCTATTTTTCCTCAAGGCTTTAAAGTATGCATGACCCACTTTACAACACAAGAGCGATCGGTCACACATACATAAATTTCTATTCCACATGTGCGACATGTTTTATTTATGGTAGCGCACCCCTAATGGGCACATATCCAAATATAATTTAATTAATTATTTTCCTAATCAGCATCATTTCACTAAACTACATGCGAATTTGTAGGTAGGCTTTCCATGCTTAAAAAAAAAATACCGATTTTTTCAAAACCACCCTCACGCTCGGCTTTTGTCCAGTTTATTTTCACCCCTGGGGTATATAAAGTTCCATAATTCATTCAAATTTCCATATATGGGCATGCAGTTGGTGTGTACAGATGCAGTTAAGGTGTTTAAAATTTAAACAAGATAAAATAAGTATTCTTTTACAGACATTTATTTTTTACAAATTTTTATCCATGGAATAGCGCCATGAAATGTAAGTGATTTCAGCCAAGTAAAAATTGGGTCGGTTAAAAACAAACTGTCATAAAATTCAAAATAGTATCATTTAAGTTATATTTTAAACTATTTTTTTAAGAAATACTATATACAGCAAAAATACCAAGAAATAGACAGATTTACCGTTTACTTTTTGAAATAAAAATAAAAATGCAACGTGCATCTTTCGTATTTTCAGCAGTAAATTAACCATTTTAGCCATTAGGTTGTTTTAATTTTAAAAATTAAAGGATGTGCATACAATTTTCAACATATTTAACAATAAACATAGCTTATATGCTATATTAAATCACATAACGTTAGAAAAGAAATAAAACGCGTCAAAAAAAAGTATGCGATGTTGGCAGGATTCGAACCTGCGCGGGAAGATCTCAAAAAATTTCTAGTGCATCGCCTTAACCATTCGGCCACTACAACTTCAGTGAAACCTTGAATTAGATATAAATAATTAAACAGGTAAAACGGCTCAAGCTTTGAAGAAATCGCGAAATCGTATTTCTCAGATGATAATTGGATCAAAGTCAATATTTATAGTGAAAATAATGTATTCTAAATGAATTAGGTAAACACATATCAAAATTCCAAGTTTAAAAAAAAAATGCATCTCTCGGAAATAACCGATCATTGAAGATCGGCAATGATCGTAAAATAAATCGCGGGAAATCATTAGAGGTGCGCTACCTTAAGTCAGTCACATTCCCGGATTCAAGATGAAAACGCGATTTACCATTTTCAAATAGGATTATGCTGTTTCTGTAAAATGAAAATGATGAATAACCTTCCATACATAAAGGACTATTCAGAGCGACCTTAATACTAATATTATAATATTATCCTTTCACAATCTGGAAGTCAATTAACTACACCGTTATTTTTTATATCGTAACAAGTGAATCATGGTTGCTGTTATAATAATACTAAATCATTTGTTTTAAAACGTGTCATATAAATTTCATAACTTATAGGGCATTATTACTAGAGCTGCAACGTTGTTGTGTGAATTGTATTTGCATAATCAAATTACGAAACTATATATTATTTAAACAGTTGTAGCTAAATATTATGGAGAATAAGTATAGTTCTAATATATATACTTGAATAAATATTCCAACAATCAAGCAACTCTTTTATACTGAATAAAAATCCAATATATCAGGAAAACAGAAAATGTATAAGGCTTTAAATAAAATTGTGTTTGTTTCAGATGACTCGACAAAGCTTTTAAGTAGGCTTAGTTTTATATTATTTTCTTCATGCGATACTGTTCGCACGATTACATTTTAAATATAAAAATATAAATGTTAACAAGAGATTAGGAACAATTTAGTTATAAAAGAATCCTTATAATGAATTTGAAAATACCTAGTTCCGACATATTTGAAACAAACCTTTGACCACATTGGCTTTATGCAGATTTTGAGAATACAACAAATAAGCAAATATTAGTGTGTATTCCCTTTCGACAATAACAGAGCTTCCGAGAAATTATCAATAAAACATCATATTGAGCTTATCAGAGAATATGAATAAAACAATTTATTCCGATTATTCGATTAGAGCTGCGGATTTGATTTTGCTAAAACTTACCTGTTTACGATGCTGTATATATCTTTAACAAAGAATTAAAGGTACATATAAAAATAAACCATCAAATGAAAAATGCGTCTTGGTTACTGGTTATATATGGTCACTTTCATGATACAAATCATGTTTTAAATAGAATTGTTCTTTTTTATCTACTTTTTTACGTTGACGACCTTAACACATATCGGCCATATTACAAGGACTCACATATCTTCGCATTAAAACAGTAATTTTATATGTTTACTAACAAATCTTTAATGTATTAATAGTTTTAACAAATTTTAATAGCAAGAAGAAAACAAGATGTGTTTGTGAAACACCATGCCCCCCCCCCCGTATATTTGACCTTTGACCTTGAAGGGTGACCTTGTCCTTGACCTTTCACCACTCAAAATGTGCAGCTCGATGAGATACACATGCATGCCAAATATCAAGTTGATATCTTTAATATCGCAAAAGTAATGGTCAATGTTAAAGTTTGACGCAAACAAACCAACAAACTAACAGACAGGGTAAAAACAATATGTACCCGGGTCATCTGGAAGAAAAAGCCTAATCGCTGCCACCGCGCCACAGTGCCTTGTAATTTATACATTGCATCTTAACCGTAATGATAATAATAAAATTATCAAGGAAAGGCGTTTCAAATGATTTATTATTTTACCGATTTTTTAATGATGATAATCTATTCATGAAACCATATTTTAAGCTTTCTTCTTAGGTTGTTGAAATATCATGCAACAATTATTAAAAAAAACAACATAATTTACTTAAATGTGAACAAGTGCCTTCAATTACACGCGCGCAAACAATAATGTGGATATTCAATCTGGTTCTGGTTGGAAAAAAACGTATGCCCGTTTTGCGTCATTTCCAAGGTTTAGACACTGTATGTTGGTAGTTATAACACAAAAATTAATCAATTGAAGTTTTTATACACTTAACTAATGTGCAAATTCTTAAATCAAGGGTTGCATGTTATAAATTAGATGCGCATATATACAACTATATACATCATACTATGGAAGGAAAACAAGTTTTCCCTTTAGTAAAAGTTTTCACAAAATAATATAATAAATACTTTCGTATGGCAGTTTCTATTTGCATAAGTTTATTCAATGTTTTTAGTTGTTCGCGCTAGCGGGCAACTAATGTAGAACCTTGAGGAAATTTTGTAACTCAGTCTTCTCTTGAATACGCTAGGAATGATAACCCCATCTGCCTGTTAACACTTCACCACTGGTACACTGCAGACAGCGTGTATGTAATCGATAGTGTTTAGTAACCTCGCTGACATGCATATAGGCAAAATCAATTTTAAATCAAATAAACAACCAATGAGTTCTAAGTTTTTACCTTGTGGCGTTTTCAGTAAATATCTAAAATGGACCTTTTCACAGTTTGTCAAAAAATGCTTAATATTGATAAATGTAAACATTGGATCTTAAAAGCCCCATAAAAAAAAACAAGAATAAAATTAAAGAAACAAAAAAGTGACCCTTTACTGGGCTCGAACTACTGACCCTTGGAATAAAAGTCTATCGTTTATCGGTCACCCTTGCTCATTAAATGAGAGATGTATTTTATACTTTATATGTATAAGCAATCATCGTAGTATAAAAAATATAACGACAACAACAGAACTCTCCAAAGTATTAAATCGTTTAATTTTGTCAATTTGCCAAAACGTGAAAAGGTTTCTTTAATGTCTTTAGATTTGCAAATGGAATGAGTTCAATACACTGTCAGATCTTACATCATGCATAACTTACAGGTTTAGTGGTTGCCTGTTAGTCCGGGGCCAGTAGATTTAAGCCTAGGAAACTCAATTTTTTTAAAGTGGTTACAGTTGGGCTAAAAAGCAAGGAAACTAGCTTTTTAAAGCTTGAACAACTCAATCCAATTAAACATAGAGTACAAATTGGCGACTGTGGATCAGTTCGGCCTAGGAAATGATTCAATTCCGGCTCACAACAAGACATGTCGGCAAAAGTGTTGCTCAATAATTTAAAGAAAATAGATAAAGTATTAGATGCACATAACAAAACAAGCACATGGTTCTAGGCGTGTTATTCTTTAGCAAGGCAACCAAAATTCTCAAGATGGATGCCAGTGCAGCAACCAATTGCGGAAAAAAGAGACATATTGTGTTTTTTGTCTAAGTTATATCTTAAACATAAATATCAGGATAAACAGTGCACACACATCTCGATCTGTGCTTTAAGACTCTTTATAAATTTGAATGGGTTGTGTTCATTTCAAACTTGCGATATAAAAAGCTTTAACATAATTTTGAAAATTGAGTTGCGTCTAATATTATGCAATAGCGAACAACTTCGGTGCCTTCAGCGCTTTGATTTTAATAGCCAAAGCGCATAAGCTAACATTGTTTTAACATGTATTTTCAAATCCTTTTCTGCTGCAAGAGTCCTTAAAACATGAGTCCATGTTCCAGACTATATTTATTACATTATCATTTAAGTCTGAATGATACAATTAATCATTTATCTTTCTTCTGGCTAAATGGCTAAGCCAGTCATAATGCAACTGTTATTTAGTGTACGTATTTTCTAGTGGTTCTTATTTATATAGTTATAAAAGTAATTCTGTGTGCTATGTACATGTATGTTATGTTAGTGCGTTTTTAATGGAATCTCGTCTTCCTGTGTTTTTTTTTCGTTTACACAACATTGCTTGATGAGGATGTACCGTTTATGTGATGCTGTGCTGTTTCTATCAGAGCTTGTAAAATAGCACTTGATTCAGCTACCGAGTGCAATATCATAAGCATGTTTTGTTTCTGTATAACAGTACGAGTGCGGAAGCAAACGTGTATCTAGTACTATTATGATTGTGGTACATAACTTGCACTTATTGAAGTCACATTGGTACTTTTGGTATGCATCTTGTTGCTTAGTGCCAGACGATTTGGTCACTTGCCATACAAAAATGATTCACGTAGTGATGATGGGATATATCTTTCTTTAAGCAAATGGAGTTTCGATTCTTTCATAGCATGATCTTAAGCTCATGTCTCATATAAATGACAGCCTGATAGGTCGCCAAGGATGAAGGTTTGACTGATAAGTACTAACAGTTAAAAAAACAGTTATGGAATATGATAAATACATCCGCAACGGCATATTTCAAAGAGGGACAAAACTTAGTATTTGAAAAACGAATCCCAACATTCTTTTGCTACATCACACACATATACTAAAACCTGTTTTTTAATAATTCACGAACTTCCTATGTCACACAACTCAAACAAAAAGCGCACCCCACATAAATATAGCATTTTGCACTTCTGCATAGTATTGAAACAATTTTATAGAGTCTATTTTAGAATAAAAGAAGTCAACCTCCGTAAGATTTATATGTGTGTTATATAAGAAATAATTTAAAACCATAACCCGTCTGAAACAGTCCAAAAACATAAAATATACATTAACTCTTGCACGTGCTCCATGTGTATAATCAATAGCCATTTTAAAGAAATACACCAAAGTCTGTGACGTCTGCGATGAAGACCAGACTGGGTACACACATTTCAAGAAAAACAGTAGTCTTGAAAAAAAGTACAAAACCATAACGAAGTGTAAAACTCTGATAACAACACATAAGCTCAGTTGTTGTAACATTTACGGCTGGATTACTAACGTGGTATCCCATACAACGTTATTGTTGTTGTTGTTTTTTCATTTAAATGGAAACTTCAGATTCATTTCCGTACAATATCTGTTTGATACTCCATTTTATTGAAAGAAATGATTAATTAATTTGGTAGTGGTTGCGGATGCAATTTCTCTTTCAATTATTGCAGGAAATTACATGCGCAGGTGGAGTCTGCAAATTATGCCCATAGGAACGTAAACATTAAAATATTTTAGCTGATTTTAAAACTGCTAAATTATTCAACATAACAAATATTTAAAACTTCGAGTTGTTGAAATCTATGCAAAAATTCGTGTAAATCATGGCAATATCTTTCTTTTTTTGTAAATCAAATTCAGATTCGATGTCTGCTATCAATATTCATATGGTGAAGCTTTGGTATATAATTCCAGAAGTTATATAATCGACAACATATCTAACGGACTTGTATGTTTGCAAAGCGTGCGTATGTGTTCGACCTAAGGAAAACCATTAACATTTACAAAAGCTACGAGTTTCATATCTTCAACGTTTGATGGGCGATCCTCATTATGATCAGCATCCGTGTCGACAATTGGGAAATCGAATAATTATATTACAACGTGTGTATTTTTCATCAAAGTGAGTCATTTGTGGCGGGTGCATTCTTAGCTGTCTATTATTGTGATGGTTTATGTTCTTGAAATATCAAACTGTATTAGACTTTGATAGTCATTTTGGTTATTTTTCGCCGCACTATAATGTTATAATTCTTTGTATTTTCCCCTACTGCCAGTATTATCCGAGTAGTTTTACATGTGTAGTCTTAGATAGTTATCCCCACGCTTTTTGAAAAGCGTCGGGATATTGTGGTTATCTCCGCCGTCTGTCCGTCTGTCCATCTGTCCGTCTTGCCACTATTATCTCCTACACTATTAGCACTAGAACCTTGAAACTTACATACATGGTAGCTATGAGCATATGTGCGACGGTGCACTATTCGGAATCTTGATCTGACCCCTGGGTCAAAAGTTATGGGGTTGGGGTTTGGCCGGGTCAGAGATTTTTACTCATTTGTTTAGGTTATTTTACTATAATTTCTTCATTTCTACACCGATTGTCTTCAAATTATTACTGAACCTCTCTTATGACAATACGGTCAATCTCAACTATGCATGGTCCAATTACCAACCCTGGGGCGCCGCGCCCTCATAGGCCACGCTCACCCAAAATTGCCTTTTACTATAATTTCTTCATTTCTACACCGATTCACTTCAAATTGATACTGAACCTCTCTCATGACAATACGGTTAATCTCAACTATGCATGGCCCCATTACCAACCCTGTGGCGCCCCGCCCACATAGGCCACGCCCACCCGAAATTGCCTTTTACTATAATTTCTTCATTTCTACACCGATTCACTTCTAAATGATACTGAACTTTTCTTATGACAATATGGTCAATCTCAACTATGCATGACCCCATTACCAACCCAAGGGCGCCCCTGGGTCAAACATGCGGCGTGGGGATACGCGTCGGCCTCTGCCGCGCCATTTCTAGTTTTAGTTAGTACGACTTTAACACATATAAGGTGTATACATTCATCGACTTAGAAGTACAAAAGACTTTATTTTAAGTGTATATTCAGTATTATGATTGTTTCATTGTTGACTTAATTCATAAATAACAAACATATACTCTTTCAGCGTGATGTTTTTGTTTAGATTTTAAACTGCAACTGCATATGATGAACATTTCGAGTAAGATTGTTATTATAAACGCAATTCAATCTACATTTTGCATAGAAATACTCAATATTATGTCCTCAAACATGTGTTGAAAAATGTGTGTGCTGATTATTTGACAAGAATAATTGGTAAGTCTCCTGTTCTACACAATGTTTGGCACTAACTATGGGCCGCTGGACCACGGCTTCAAAATATGTGAAAGGACTTATTCGATCCGATAGGCAGTTTATTCACTAGGAAAGGTTATCTTTGAATTTCGCTTACCGTGGAAATTTTCAAATTTCATTAGAATTTCCTGGATATTGACCTTTGACATAAGGATCTCAATTATAGATTATTGAAAAAATACAATAAATTAAACAAAATGGAGAGTGTTTTTGTAAGAAAGATTGTGTGAATTACTTTTGGATTTCCTAGTAATTGAGTGCGAAAATTATTATTATTATTATTCGATAAATCGTGTATGCCTCTCACTAATTTCATTTTATCAATATACTATTACAAAGATCATTTTTCTAATTCCTATTAAAAACCTTAGCCAAGTTAACATAATTACGTTGAAACCTAATTTGTAATGAGTTAGCAATAATGTTCGAAATCACGATGCAAGTGTTGGTTCAAAATAGCCCTAAAATGAGAAACACATGTTGATTGATTGCAACACGTAATTCTTCCCTTTGATGTTACAGCTCTCTCAATGTTCCAAATAACATTGTTGTTTTTTATCGAGCTTTTTTCGCGTTAACGACATAAACAAATCTCAGCAAAATGAATTGCCAGTACGATGAATGTACGCGCTTATGAATAAGCAATCAAGTTCATGTTGAAAAACTACAGACGCCTTCTGAATCTTACTTAAGCTCAATGCAGACATTTTATATTTACTATGTAATTACAATATACATGCGTTATAAAATTGCATTAAAGTTTATATACACAATTAAGGAGATGTTACATGGACGCAAATAAACGAAGGCGCAGGTAATGTAAAGCTATCTCGTTATGCTGGGTTCAAAATGCACTGACTGAGGTAACTCGAGTTTGTGAGGAGAATAAAACTTACGCAACGCGTCCTAGGATATATTCAACAATATAATAACTTGAAAAGTTGACCTTCAAACTTAGCTCTGTATAAAACTTAATAACACAACTGCGTTAATGTGTACTTTATTTAAAAAAAAAAAAATACGATACTAGTTATACGTTAAACATAAAAAAACGAATAAACTATATAATATATATGATGGCTATACAAAATGTTCTTTGTTGTGTGTTTTTTGGTTTTGTCTGTAAATTTTTCTCGATAAGTATAAAAGATATAAACTTGATTCTCTTAAAGGGACTTTTCACGTTTTGATAAATAAATTTAAAAAATGCATTGTTTTGTTGATGTTTTGTTTTATGATATTTGCGAGGAAACTGTAATAACGAACACTTACCATACTCTAAAATATCCATTATAATACATCAGTTGAAGTTTAAAAAACCTGACAAAGTCAGTGGTTCGAGCCCAGTTTGGGATTGCGTTTTTTAGTTATAATATTTACATTTATCAAATTTAAAGCATGAATTATCAATTAATACTTTATACTTGTAATTAAGTAAACGTATTTTTAATAGATCTTTTCTTATGTATTTTACAGCGCATACTATTCTTTAAAGGGGCCTTACATTTTCACGTTGTGGTAAATTAACAAAATTAAAAAATGTTTCAGATTCGAAATTTTTCGTTGTAAGGATTATACATGACATTTACCATGCTCTAAAATATCCATTGTTTGCATCTTTTGACGATTTAAAAACCGGAAAATTGTAAAGAGTTGCAACGCGAAACGATTGAATAATGTTGAGAGTTCTGTTGTTGTCGTTATATTGTGTGATACTACGAGGATTTCTTGTATAAAGTATAAAATGCATCTTTTAGTGTGGTCTAGGCGATATACTTTTACTCCAGGGGTCAGTGGTTCGAGCCCAGTTGAGTTTTTTTCTTTCTTTAATTTTATTCTTGTTTTTTTTTTACTTGAGTTTTTTTACATCCAATGTTTACATTTATCAATAAATTGCATTCAGTGACAAACTTCAATACATGTCAAAATCTGTGAAAAGGACCCTTTAAAACATTCTAGCAAAACAATGGTACTTAAATCATATTGCTGGGGAGTTTTTTAAGCTCGAAAACCAATTAAGAAACAGGTTACCGGAGTTAATTAAGAAAATAAATGTTACCCACAGTATCATAAGAGGCAATTATTACTTGGGGCATTTTGCGGCTTCAAATGTAATAATTGGGCATTGGTGATAAGTTGGTTCCTTTCTCCTAGTTCCTTGTTCCTTTTTCGAATAAGGAATAAGTAACTGTTCATTATTCCTTATTCACGCGTAACATATTTGTTAAAGGGGTTTAAAAGAGCAATAATGCAAACATTTCTGGAGTAAATCAAAACAAAATAACTTGAATACATTTACTTTATGTATTACGTTACATATTCATGTTTCTTCTTCGCGCTTGCATAGGATTTCTTATTTAAACCGAACCGATATTTTCTAGTTCGAATACTTATTTTATATCAACAAAACCTAAAGCATTAACTATTTATTTTACATGTATGTGATAAAAAAATTAGTCTTGTACATTTAAACATGTTTGTTTTTATTTATAATCCAGTTCCTTATTCGAGGCTGAATAAGGAAAAAGGAACCAGTTCCTTATTCCTTACTCAAGCCGAATAAGGAATTGAAATTTTCTTACCTAAACTTAAATGAAATTGATTCAAAATTAACCACATATAAATGAACATATTATTTATATAATGGTTGTATATGTAAAATTCTAATTGCAATACATTTCTACTAAGTTTTAAGTGATGATTATCCAGTTCCTTATTCAGTGTGAATAAAGAATAAGGAACTGGTTCCTTATTCTTTATTCCAATCGAATAAGGAAGTGGAATTCTCTTTCTATAAATTATGAGTCAAAATGAGACGATAAGCTCAACAAAAATTATTGTAAATGTATGTCGGGTGTGACATATATTAATTGCATTACATTTCTACTTTGTTTTATTTAATAATAACATAGTTCCTTATTCGGTTTGAATAAGGAATAAGGAACTGGTTCCTTATGCCTTATTCAAATCGAAGAAGGAACTGGAATTTTCATTCTAAACAAAATATTAAAATGAACCTATATAATAGAATAAAATAACTGGTTCCTTATTCCTTATTCAAATCGAATAAGGCACTGGAATTTTCTTTCTATTAATTATAAATCAAAATGAATCATAATTATAAATCAAACTGGAATTTTCTTTCTATTAATTATAAATCAAAATGAACCAACGAGACGAATAACTCAACAAAAATTATTGAATATGTTGGACGGGTATAAAATTATTAATTGCAGTGCATTTCTACTTTCTACTTTGTTGTATTTAATTATAACCATAGTTACTTATTCGATTTGAATAAGGAATAAGGAACTGGTTCCTCATTCCTTATTCAGATCGAATAATGAACTGGTATTTTCTTACTTAACAAATACAATAATATGAATTAAGAGACGCATAAATCAAGGAAAATCACTGCATATGTAGGTTGGGAATAAAAAATATGTATTTATTACAGTACCTTTCTTTCTTTAGTATTATTGTGTAATGATAAAATAGTGCCGTTTTCGCGGCTGAATAAGGAAAGCGTAACCAGTTGCAATATCTAAATATATCGCTTATAACCACCGAAAACAGTGCCATTTTGTCGGTTCTCACGACTTTTAATCGTGCGCCAATGTTGAAGGTGGCCGGATGTAACATAGGCATCCTAGGGCGAGGAAACGCGCTTTCGGAGATAGAAAATCTATTGAAATAAAACCACCCAATTACAGTTATATAAGTTTTGGTTTTTAATTGAAAAAAAACAACAACAACAGCAGCAGCAACAACGAAATACAAAGGAATTGCGATGAAACTTTCCAGTCTAATAGAGGCACCGTGGCCGCTGCTTCCGATTCAGTCTCGCTTTATTGTGACATCAGTGACGTCGCACTGATGACAACTCTGTCCGGTACATTGGCATTCGTCTTGTGCCAAGGTTGGAAGTCGCCGAATTTTCCGTCGGTCTAAATGAGCGAGAAAACGCGTGTTCGCACTAAAAATATATCAGAAGAAAACATACTGGATGCGCGCTTTTTCGTTTCAATTATAACATAAAATAAAATATTGAAGCATTTCGACGAAACTTTTCAGTCTTATAGAGGCACATGGACCGCTGCTTCCGGTGCAGTCTTTCTTTTATGGAGACGTGATGAAATCATTTTGCATTCTTAATCATATCCCTTCGTAACAGTTTTCGTATAAAAACGGAACAAGATATCTAAAACATGTTAGTTTTCAGCTATTATATAGTATTGACCAAAGTTCAGGGTCAGATAAGACTTCAAGAACTGTACCAGAGATATACTGTATACAGTAATTAACAAATCTTACACAACAAATCGCCAATAATAACGATTATATAGCTGTGCTATTCTAAAATGATCCGAATTATAGTATCCGAAATTATAGCCTCTGAATAATGAATTGGCCGTAAAGTTAGTTCCTAATTCGGAAGCCTGTATTTCGGACGATAACTTTCGGATATGTTATATTTTAGATGGTGTGTGGTTTATTTAAGCTTGAATATGTTATATGGACGTATTCTGTCAGATTTCTATGTATATTCTATGTGACGATACACGCTGAAAACAAGTATTATGAAGACGATAATAAGGAAATAGTATTGCCTTACTCAAACATAAATTAAAATTAACCATATAATATTAAATGTCGATGAAAATCATGGTTTATGTAGGTTCGAAGTTAAAATTAGTTAATGCAATATGTTTGTACGTAGTATTATTTAATAATAACACAGTTCCTTATTCAGTGCAAAAAGGAATAAGGAACTGGTTCCTTATTCCTTATTAAAATCGAATAAGGAACTGACTTTTTCATACTAAACAAACTATTAAAATGGATCAAAGTACTATAAATCATTGAAAATCATTGTAAATGATCAGCCTTGAATAAGGAACTGGATTATAAATAAAAACAAACATGTTTAAATGTACAATATTGATTTTTTATCACATACAAGTAAAATAATAGTATATGCTTTAGGTTTTGTTGATGTGAACTTAGTATTCGAATTAGAAAATATCGGATCGGTTTAAACAAAAAATCCTATGCAAACGCGAAGAAGAAACATGAATATGTAACATAATACATAAAGTAAATGTATTCGAGTTATTCTGTTTTGATTTACTTCAGAAATGTTTGCATTATTGTTCTTTTTTAAACCCTATAACAAATATGTTACGCATGAATAAGGAATAAGGAACTCGGAAAAAGGAACCAACTTATCACCCATTAATTGAGCCTTGCTTTGTGAAAAGGGGTTTAATGCACGTACGTTAAGTGTTGTCCCAGATTCTTTATCAGAACTTCGGGCGGAGACAGCAAACGATGCATCATTTACCGTTTCACATGAAGATATGTCATTTGGCATGTAATGTGCAACGCGTGCTTATTTTCAAACCACTAAACAAATGCAGATACTAATAAGAAAATATGCATTTTAAATTACGACTAATAAGAAAATATGTATTTTAAATGACGACTCATTTATAAAATATGTGTCTTGATTATCGATCCTCTTCAATTGCTTTCAATATGTGCATATAATGAAGTCAGATTTATTAGTATAACCGAGTGAAGCATCGGTCCACAGAATGTGACAACTGTGCACCAGAAAGCAATTTCTCACACTGTGCTTATAGAAATTTAAGCATTTCTCTACCATGTATTTATTTATTTATTATGTATGTGTATATTAATAATTTATTTATTTATATTACTACACTATTCTGTATAAAGTAACTCCTGACAAACTTATATTTTGTCAGTGAGTTGTTTTGTGAAACTAGTATATATGTATTTATAGGCACATATACACGTGTCGCTTCAGTTCGCCACGGTGGTCGCAGAAAGCGTCCGACTCTTTGACCGTTCAATACCCATAAAAAGACACATTGAACGATTAATGACTATCTCTACTGTATGCATTTGATTTCATTAATGAAATAAATATTTTTACTTTTGTTCAGAGTTTATTAATATGTCTTTATAGGGGATTTGCTACACTTGAAAACGTTATACGTGCCACACTCGTTGAAGTGTCTAAGTTCTAGACTTTTTTTTCATTTCTAGGTGCCAAACTTGTAGAAATTTCTAAGTGCAAAACTTTATTAATTTTCTAGGTGCAACAAAATTGTTAAGTTTTACACTTGTTTTTACTTTCTTAGTGCCACATTTTAAAACTGTCTAAATAAAAAGATCAATAAGCTGTTGACCTCGTGATGCATACCCATGATTCTGGCGGATAAAATAATGTGTCGGTTATTATTTAAAAAATTAAACAATATGCTGGATATTTCTGTTGTTGTTTTTTAAACTTATTTTGACGTAACGAAATACACTGGTGGGCAAGTGGTTTAACAGGCTTCTTACGTAATAGCAGATAAGCCATTGATAGCAGCGATTATCAAGCAATATAAGGAATCAGCTGAAAGAACGCAATCATTTAACAAAGCCAGTGTGTGAGTATAAAGTGTTTTATGGTTATGCATTTAGACACTTCAACACAAACACTGCTTACGGCCCACAAATTCCGTGCATTTATTTTATATTTTCCGCCGAACACACTGCATAAGATGGCGGCGCCCATTAAAAATGTTATGGCGGCATTTTTCAACTGTAGAATGTTTTTGTTGGCATTTGGCATGCTTATAAGCTCTGTTATCGACTCAGAATCGGCACGCTTAAGTGACCCAAAAATACTTCTTCCATATCACACTTCTGTGGTTACGAACTTTTCGCTTAAAATCAATTTAACAAAAGATGAATCCAGAAGCCCAAATTGTTACACATGGTAAATCCCTATTTAGAGCGTTGATTCTTGTTTATCTTTAATGTTTATGTCTAGTATATTGTATTACTAGTTGCAATATTCAAATGCCCAGCCCTTGACCGCGGGTAAACTGATGACAGCTATTTTATGTAAACTCGCCACCTGGAATTCAAGGTAAAATAAGCCACCAGGACTTTTGTCCTTCTTAGGCAAGGACTTTATAAAGGCCCCTTCCCCAAGAGAAAGGCCACTTAGAGAATTTTATAAAATGATGCAATTTCTCAAAAAGTTACAGCTTAATTTGTGAAATGGCTTCTCCTTCTGTCATCAATTTTGTCAATATTTTCCCTCAAAAATGGAAGGCATGGCACTTTCCCCTAGGCTAAACAAGAAAAAAAACCTAGCCACATAACTCATAAATGAACACAAACAAGATCATATAGAGATCCATAAATTAAAACAAGTTTCGTGAGATGGTGTACTTGCAGAATGATGATGTTATTCATACAAGCCAGAATTGTTTAGGTCCCAATTCAGACATTCTGTACATTTGAATGAAAAGTGGGACTATCCCAGCAGTTCACGTAAAAGGATCAATCATTCTATATTTTCTTGAGTCAGTAGTCAGTATGTTACTCACACAAACTCTTAATTTTGGCAAATATTGACAATAAATGACTAATGTGATTAAGAATTACATGAACACAAACGGTTTCCATTTTCCGGAAGTAAACACGCCTGACTCTATATAGTGAAATGTGGGTTATCCCATATGCTTCCATTTGATATCCAATACATATCCAGGGCTTTTCCATTAAACCAGGCTGTGTAAATCTTGTAACACGATGTGCATGCATGGAGCACTGTTATTTAATATTCACTCAATCGTCAGTTAACTCTAAATTTAGATTGATGCAATATGTATAGGGGTTTCGCTGCTGATCTCCATTGTTAATGAACTTAGTGAACATTTAATTTAATAACAGTTTGCATTTGGTTGCAAAGAAATTACAAAAGCAGCCGGCTGGGATTAAACTTGAACTAACAGTTTCCATAGAAAGATATTACATTTTCAAAATAATATCATTATATAACCCTTGAATAAATGTTCCAGATTTTTTTAATGTTATGTTATCCTTCATGCTTTTAAGGAAAAGTAGCCGTCTTGATGTGGCCACAGTGCAGCTCATTAACAGCACAGACAATGAATGTGCTTTATCAGCCGAAATATCAGCTGTGTCGAAATCTTCACTGAAAAAGACTTCTATTGTTATGGTTGAAAATAAAGGTATGCATATTGTAACATTGTCATTGCTAATTGCATTCAAATGTTCCCATAATAGATGTTCATTGTTTTAAAACTGTGCTGAACTCCTCACATTAAAAACCCAGAACTTTGATTTCAGATACATAGATTAAAAATAATGAAATGAAGGTTTACATCCGATAAACAGTCATAGAATAGTCACCTTAATCCTTCTTTGAAGAAGTTTTTTCAACTAAAGTTAATTGTATATTATTTACCTATGATTTTAGTGCTCCTAAGTCTTTGGTAAATATCCTTAATAGCAGCTCACCCACTCGCATGATTTTAAATTAAAAACGCAAAGCTTTTTTATTCATCAATTGAAATTTGTTTCTGTACCAAGTGACTGGTGAAGTTCTCAAATGTATTGTGATCGTGGATACCCTGTCCAGGATCGAGATTGAGACGACAACAAGACTTCTGTATATGGAGGACTCGCCTGAGGAAATGCTTGTGCGTGGATATGATGCAGATGGTAGGTGCCTGACAACTGTTATATATATGCTATGATTTCCATCGGTCAATCTGATGTCCAGATGAGGTAGAAGCAGTTATGTATAATGAAAACACAAATAAAAAGATATTCAGACAAATGAAATCTGGGCGGCCTGCATAAACACACATTTTTTTTTTTAGTTTGAATACATAAATGTCTATAAGAGAGGAACAGAAAAATGTGCAATTAAGATATATGTCAAATCATAGCAAAATACATAAATAGATTTGTATAATAATTGTAGACAGATCCGTTCATGTTATTCAGGAGTTTTATCATAATGCTCATGTTATTTTAGTTGACCCTAAGCTCTATTTTTTGTTTATAATGATAATCATATGCACACTGAAAATTTGAAGTTTTTAAAATGTGTTTGATTAAATGATATCAAAAATAATTGAATTTATTGGTGTCATTCAGGGAATGTGTTCTCAAGTCTCCAGGGACTGGAGTTTGACTGGAGCCTCCATTCGGACACCTCTGGTCGCCATGACGACATTGTGGACGCTAATGCCATTCTAAGGTAAACTACCATGTTCAGCCAAATGTCTTAACAAAAGGATAATTAACTACACTAATTATACTTGAGCCTTATTTGATGCAATATATAGGGGAAGCATGCATATTGAATAACATATATTTATGTATTGTGCTTGAGAAACTACTACGTTTTCTAATAGAATTTGCTGAAAATTCACCTTTGCATGGCAAAAGGAAGTAACTTAATTTTCACATGAAAAGTAGCAAAATTGCACGACTAATTGTTACATAACAAATAAACCTTATAGTCAATCGATGCTGTGTTTAGAATCCTGCGGTTCAGTGAGTCTCACTACTCCCCCCCGGCACACATAGAACGTCTGGAGGAGCACGGTCGGCAAGGAGACAGGATCCTTGTGGAGGGAATCAAGACCGGCAGTGCCTTTGTGTGGGCCAAAATACGAGATCGAAGCTACTCTGTATGTATTCACCCCATGCAGTCTTCTTGAGAGTCACAGCCAGTCAAGTTTGCACAAAGTTCAGGAATAATTTCTATAACACTGACCTCAGGTCAAGTAACAATTAACAGTTGGAATTTTAGCAGTAAGATTTATAAAAACATATTGTATGTGATGTGCCTGAAAGATTTTTTATGCAACATGCATGTGAAGACAATAAAAAAAAGAGATAATATTTGTTTGTTTTCAGTAATAAGAAATTATATATTTTGTCAATAAATGATGACAATTAAAATTAAGTTTTTTTACATAACAAGCAAGACAGCATATGTGGGAACATCTGTGTCCCATGGTCACATTCTAATGCACTCCATGAATATTGTATTTCCTCTGACAGAGTGTAAAGCACAGCATTGTACGGATCATGGTGATTGCCAACCTGATGGTGAGCCCTCCAGAGGCCTATGTCCTCAAGCATGCCACTGTTAAGTACAAGGTCGAGCAGATCAAACAGGACTCAGTCATCAGTGAGTATCACTTCCTTATTGAAATGTTTTATCATTCAGTGTCATTCTTATTATGCCCCCCTTAGAGGAAGAGGGGGTATATTGCTTTGCACATGTCAGTCGGTCGGTCGGTCTGTCGGTCCGTCCACCAGGTGGTTTCCGGATGATAACTCAAGAACGTTTGGGCCTAGGATCATGAAACTTAATAGGAACATTGATCATGATTCGCAGATGACCCCTATTGATTTTGAGGTCACTAGGTCAAAGGTCAAGGTCACGGTGACCCGAAATAGTAAAATGGTTTCCGGATGATAACTCAAGAACCCTTAGGCCTAGGATCATGAAACTTAAAAGGTAGATTGATCATGACTCGCAGATGACCCCTATTGATTTTCAGGTCACTAGGTCAAAGGTCAAGGTCACTGACCGGAAATAGTAAAATGGTTTCCGGATGATAACTCAAGAACGCTTAGGCCAAGGATCATGAAACTTGATAGGTAGATTGATCATTGCTCGCAGATGACCCCTATTGATTTTCAGGTCACTAGGTCAAAGGTCAAGGTCACATTGACCCGAAATAGTAAAATGGTTTCCGGATGATAACTCAAGAACGCTTATGCCTAGGATCATGAAACTTCGTAGGTAGATTAATAATGGCTGGCAGATGACCCCTATTGATTTTCAGGTCACTTGGTCAAAGGTCAAGGTGACCCGAAATAGTAAAATGGTTTCCGGATGAAAACTCAAGAACGCTTATGCCTAGGATCATGAAACTTCATAGGTACATTGATCATGACTCGAAGATGACCCCTATTGATTTTCAGATCACTAGGTCAAAGGTCAAGGACACTGTGACCCAAAATAGTAAAATGGTTTCCGGATGATAACTCAAGAAAGCTTATGCCTAGGATCATTAAACTTGATAGGTAGATTGATCATGACTCGCAGTTGACCCCTATTGATTTTCAGGTCACTATATCAAAGGTTAAGGTCACGCTGACCTGAAATAGTAAAATGGTTTCTGGATGATAACTCAAGAACGCTAATGGCTAAGATCATGAAACTTCATAGGTACATTGATCATGACTCGCAGATGACCCCTATTGATTTTGAGGTCACTAGGTCAAAGGTCAAGGTCATGGTGACCCGAAATAGTAAAATGATTTCCGGATTATTACTCGAGAACGCTTATGCCTAGGATCATGAAACTTGATAGGTAGATTGATCATGACTCGCAGATGACCTCTATCGGTTTTGAGGTCACTAGGTCAAAGGTCAAGTTCACGGTGACCCCAAATAGTAAAATGGTTTCCGGATGATAACTGAAGAACGCTTATTCCTAGGATCATGAAACTTGATAGGTAGATTGATCATGACTTGCAGATGACCCCTATTGATTTTCAGGTCACTAGGTAAAAGGTCAAGGTCACGGTGACCCGAAATAGTAAAATGGTTTCCGGATGATAACTCGAGAAAGCTTATGGCTAGGATCATGAAACTTCATAGGTACATTGATCATGACTGGCAGATGACCCCTATTGATTTTCAGGTCACTAGGTCAAAGGTGAAGGTCACAGTGACAAAAAACATATTCACACAATGGCTGTCACTACAACGGAGAGCCCATATGGGGGGCATGCATGTTTTACAAGCAGCCCTTGTACATGTGACTTTTTGCTGCTACTTATAATGTTAATAAATAGAATGCCCTTTAATAAGGAGATACAAATTGCATCAAATATTAAAGTTGAAGTAATTAAGAAAAAAAGGCTTAATGCATGTGTGTAGCACAGCAGAGCTCTTCCTGGCCCAAAAAATTCTGTAGCCAACATTTTAGCCAAATGGATTTTTTTGTAGCCAAATTTTAGAAACTGTAGCCAAAGTTTTAGCAAAGCATTCAGAACCGTCTAGTCTACAGGGATGTAAAAGAAGAAACTGCAAAACAAAGCTTTAATATGTTTATAACTATAACTCAGGAATAATATTTTCCCGCAACATCAAACGGTCTTGTTATAAAATGGGGAAAAGGTATCCGAAAATTTATGTCTGAAATCCTCATGACAAATTACGTTAAAATGTATACCGTTGATTTTGCCATTCATGAAGGTGGTATAATAAATGTACAAGTAAAATTCCCTTAGGCATTTTTTTTAAACGAAACATACGAGTTTTATCAACTGGTTTTATCATTTTTATTTCAATGTTGTTTCGTGTGCTGTTTTATCAGACTTTTTTTCATCGTTGTCAATATTCTGTGTAAGTCTATACCGATGTTTTAAATAGTTGTCGACTCGATAATAGCTTACAAACATGCACTGAACCAAACAAAAGTGTGTGCGTAGGTTGGCTACTGACCATAACTCAACCAAATGATTAAGAAATAATTTGTGTACGGTCAAGTTTGTTGTCAAATAACCCACCTCCGATAGTTTAGATGCGTAGGGATTAAATCACGAGTGCGAAGCATTTGAAACCACGCATCTAATTTTCCGGTCGTGGGTTATTCAACAACAAACTATAAAGTACACAAATTATTTCGAATCTAACACGGTTTTACCAAAGATTTATGCAATGAATATTATTTTTCTTGGGTACTATTTTATGTGAAGTTCCGCACATAAAAATAACTTTCGGCTGTTCTGTCGATCAGATCCGCGACTTTCATTCATGATTATATTACCAGAATATTACGCTGGTGGAAAATGTATCGGCATGTTTTGTTTAGTTACAGCGCGTGCCATTGTGTGACTAAGTTGATATTTCGCTAACGGATTTTACTCAAATTGATTGAATTCGGCAGCAATCTTTAATCAGATGTAATTGTTTATTTAAGCCGATAAGATCAACGGTTACACCATGGTTTTGTTTCACAGCAGTCAGTTTCCTTTGTCTCGATATCTGGTTCTGACAGGTGTTAATGCAGACTGCGTATCAATTTTTCTGGTCAATAACACAGCGATGTATTAAAGCACAGTCTACAGCTTTACTATCTGGGATGGCATTAGTCAAGAAAATAATCGTTTGGCGAAAACGTCCGGCGAACGATTTTTTCTTTTGAACGATTTTTTTCCTGACAAAAATCGTTCGCCGGACGTTTTCGCCAAACAATTATTTTATTCACTGAATTTGCTGAATTTTCGCCATTGGCGAATCTGGCGAACGGCAGCGGGAGCTCTGGCACAGGCTAATCAGGGACGACATTTTCCGTCTAGAAGAGACTTTCTTTAATACAAAAATCCATAAAAGTGGGAAGTGTTGCCATTGAGTATTATCTGTGATGACACTTAACACACCTGCATTAAAACCCATTTTCGCAGAGCATAGCTCACATGTTAATCCTCAACTCTTGGCACAGATGATGCAGTCAGCCTGCAGCATTCCATCCTGTGGATGATGCTTTGTTTAAAGTAAACTGTCATATAGGAAGAAACAACTGCAGTTGGTGATGTGACCCTACTTGTATGTGGCTCGTAGGAGTCCTGGAAGCTTACATCAGTTACCTGAATACTAGCTATGCAATTTTTGACTCAATGTTGTTACTAATTTGCTTAAGGATAGAGGATTTGCAGCTTTTTGGAGTCTTTTAATATACGCAAGCTTTGCACTTGAATGTATATTGTGATAAACAGTTATTGCCAGTTGAAGTACGTGATTTTGCTATACTTTTAAAATTACTTCAGTATAATGTATGTGCACTATAACTGGTACATAATGAGTAACATGCGGTGAGGTCCAATGATATATATCAAGATAAATGTACTTTAATTGAATTTAAAAATTGCAAATGGAAGCTAAAAGAAGATTCTGTTGAAATATCTTACTTTGTGGTGATTTATACTTGTGTTTGCCTTTTGACAATATTTCTGAAGACAGTATTATAACTTTACAAAATGTAAGCTATCTCCTCCCATACAGCAGGTGAGGCCCCCACTGTTTTACTGACATTCTCCTCTCCTGTGTTCCTTTGTTTATATGCAAAAATAACTGCCTGGCACTCAGCATTGTGAGGAGGGAATTCTTGGTGGATGTTTCAGCCATGCTTTATGTGGCCATATTTTGGGCTGAAATTAGGCCCCTTTCCAAATTTCAAAAAAGAAAAAATACTTTTCTCAAATTACTGCATAAACTTCCAAATTGACAGTTTAAAAAAAACTATTAAAAAGAAAATGTTAACATTATTTTTTCCATATCCCTACTAGCCCTATAAGTTGAACCTAAGTCAAAATTAGATTGATTTTTTTTTAATCTTTTCTATGCCCCCAGATCAAATGATCGGGGATATATTGTTTTTGGCCCGTCTGTCTGTCATTCTGTCTGTCGGTCATTCTGTCCCAAAACTTAAACCTTGGTCATAACTTTTGCAATATTGATGATAGCAACTTGATATTTGGCATGCATGTGTATCTCATGGAGCTGCACATTTTGAGTGGTGAAAGGTCAAGGTCATCCTGCAAGGTAATAAGTCAAATATATGGCTTCAAAGCGGCGCAGTAGGGGGAATTGTGTTTCACAAATACAGCTCTTGTTTGCTTATTGGATTGAAACTTTGTTTTAGCAAGTCTTACTTGATCACACAAATTCATTTTCGCTGATGTGTTGTGTAAAATCTAAGTAGATGCACATTATGTTGTATAATAGAAGTTGCGTTCACAAAATGTAAATTATTACCGATAATATTGATATGAATAACAGAGCAAGTTTTAAGCTTTGAATATCCTTTTTTGTGGTTGTCAAATGCAAATTCATTTTAAATAGCATATTTAATGTCAACCATACCCTCATGATTTTGCTCCAATTTCAGCCATTCAGATGCCTTCCAGTCAGTTTTACCTGGAAGTAGTGGACCGGTCAGTAAGCTCACTGGACCCTGCCACATCCATAGCCACAGCTCTGGAGCTGGGTGACACAGAGGTCAAGCTCATTGACAAAAGTATCCTTCACCTGCAGTGATCAGTTGAGCCCATTGTTGTTAACAGGAGGAATAGGGCAAAATATAACATTTCTTGAAATGCTTATCATATGAAATTTGTTATGTCCCTCACCACTATAGGGGGGGACATATTGTTTTTGCCCTGTCTGTTGGTTTGTGTGTTTATTTGCGTCAAACTTAAACATTTGCCATAACTTTTGCAATATTGAAGATAGCACGTTGATATTTGGCATGCTTGTGTATCTCATGGAGCTGCACATTTTGAGTGGTGAAAGGTCAAGGTCAAAAGTCAAATATATAGCTTCAAAGCGGCGCAGAAGGGGACATAGTGTTACTGACAAACACATATCTTGTTTTTAAGAATAATAATTGTAAACACATTTATCTGACGTGTATGACTTAAACAATAGTTTAATGAAAAATAACCTGCTTTGTTTGCACTCTTTGGTGCATAAATTGTATTATGAAGATTAAGAATATATGTATCACTTTTTTTTGCAGCTATATTGCTTGCCTCCCTCTGTACCTCCAATAATTTATGTTTGAATTGTCAGTAAATAATATAATTTAAAATTGACATTGCATAACAATAAATTTGTAATAAAAAGCAATAACATGATAATATTTCAGTACATGTATCCTTAACAATGTACAGACATAAAGATCTCGGACCAGCTGGTGCAGCCATCTGCGGTGCTGCATGTGGTCAACCCCAGCTTCATGGGTACACTAAATTGTCTCTTATTTTACATTTGAGTCGCATTCTGAAAAAACTGGGCATAATGCATGTGCGTAAAGTGTTGTCCCAGATTAGTTTGTGCAATCCACACAGGCTAATCAGGGAAGACACTTTACGCTTTTATGACATTTTTCGTTTAAATGAAGTCTCTTCTTAGCAAAAATCCAATTTAGGGGAAAGTGTCGTCCCTGATTAGCCTTGCAGACTGCACAAGCTTATCTGGGACGACACTTTACGCACATGCATAATGCCCAGTTTTCTCAGAACACGACTCATTTTATATGAGTGAGAGCATGTGGTAGGAGTAAATGATTGTATCAAATGTGTATCTAAAACTTACCCACAAACAGTTGATTGCTTGGTCATGGAAAAGAGCCATCTAAACTTCAAGCTTAGCTTGTGGTAGACACTTAAAGCCATCAGAAAATTCAATCTGTTCATATCAGAAAAAAAGCATGGCATTTTAATGAGCTTAGAGCTATACGAATTTTAGGCATATGCAGTAAACCCTGCTTGCTAAGTCTTTCAAACAATAGTGTATATATTCAATTTTACTGTACAGTTCTGTCAAATAATTTAATCCTCGCTGTGTGAATAACTAAATCAAATACTGTCCAGGGGTTTTGATTTGGATTGCAATTTGCAGAAGACCATAAGCTGGAGACACATTTCAAAAGTAGCGATTTTTATACCCCCACTAAACGAAGTTACTACTGTTTAGGGGGGTATATAGGAGTGAGCTTGTCTGTCAGTCTGTTGGTCGGTCGGTCCGTGTCCGGTCTCTAATTCAAGTAGTTTCCATCCGATCTTCACCAAACTTGGTCAGAAGTTGTATCTACATGATGTCTAGGGCAAGTTCGAACAGGTCACTTAGTGCGTTTTAAACATTCAGCATGTTGTCTGCTCTCTAATTCAAGTAGTTTTCATCAGAGCTTTACCAAACTTGGTCAGAAGTTGTATCTAGATGATGTCTAGGCCAAGTTCGAACAAGGGTCATGGAAGATCAAAAACTAGGTCATGGGGTCACTTAGTGCGATTTAAACATTGAGCATGGTGTCCGCTCTCCAATTCAAGTAGTTTTCATCCGGTCATCACCAAACTTGGTCAGAAGTTGTATCTAGATCATGTCTAGGCCAAGTTTGAATATGGGTCATGCCAGGTCAAAAACTAGGTCACTGGGTCACTAAGTACGTTAAACACATTCAGCATGGTGTCTGCCCTCTAATTATACTGCCATTAATGGTACTGGGGGCTATATAGGAGTCACTTTGTCTGTCAGTCTGTGGGCCTCTCCCTAAATTTCATCTGATCTTCACCAAACTTGGTCACAAGTTGTATCTAGATGATGTCTAGGTCAAGTTTGAATATGAGTCATGCCAGTTCAAAAACTAGGTCACGGGGTCACTTAGTGTGTTTTAAACCGAAAGTTTGTCCGGACCATAACTGTCATTTTGAAATTATGTGGCACATTTGTTCACCATCATTGGACAGTGTGTTGCGCGAAAGAATTACATAGATATCTTCAAGGTCAAGGTCACACTTAAAGTTCAAAGGTCAAAATTGGCCATAAATGAGCTTGTCCGGGCCATAACTATGTTGTTCACAGTGAGAATTTAAAATCATTTGGCACATTTGTTCACCATCATTGGCCAGTGTGTCGCGCGAAAGAATTACTTTAATATCTCCAAGGTCAAGGTCAAACTTTGAGTTCAAAGGTCAAAAATGGCCATAAATGAGCTTGTCTTGGCAATAACTATGTCGTTCATTGTGAGATTTAAAAATCATTTGGCACATTTGTTCACCATCATTGGACGGTGTGTCGCGTGAATGAATTACGTCGATATCTCTAAGGTAAAGGTCACACTTTAAGTTCAAAGGTCAAAAATGGTCATAAATGAGCTTGTCCGGGCCATAACTATGTCATTTATTTTCAGATTTTAAATTCATTTGGCACATTTGTTCACCATCAATTGACGGCGTTTCTCACAAAAGAATTACGTCGATATCTCCAAGGTCACACTTTGAGTTCAAAGGTCAAAAATGGCCTTAAATGACCTTGTCCGGGCCATAACTATGTCATTCATTGTCAGATTTTAAAATCATTTGGCACATTTGTTCACCATTATTTGACGATGTGTCGCACAAAAGAATTGCGTAGATATCTCCAAGGTCAAGGTCGCCACGACTAAAAATAGATTGATTTTGAAACAAGGGGGGTAACTGTTATGAACAATCAGTAGCAATGCACATTTTGAGTTGTAGTTGTTTCCCTTCATCAGACTTTTTAGCTCACCTGATTGCTCAGGTGAGCTTTTCTGACCGGTCATTGTCCGTCCGTCTGTCTTTTAACATTTGCTTGTGAACACTCTAGAGGACACATTTATTGTCCGATCTTGATGAAACTTGGTCAGAAGCTTTGTCCCAATGAAATCTCGGTTGAGTTCATAACTGGGTTGTGCCCAGTCAAAAACTAGGTCACTAGGTCAAGAAAAAGAAAAAACTTGTAAACACTGTAGAAGTCACATTTCATGCCCAATCTTCTTGTAACTTTGTCAAAATGTTTGTCTTAATAATATGTTGGTTGAGTTCAAAAGTGGCTCGGGTCCGTTGAAAAACATGGCCGCCAGTGGGCGGGGCATTTTTCCTCATTTGGCTATAGAGAAACCTTGTAAACACTCTAGAAGTCACAATTTTTGGCCCAATCATCATAAAAGTTGGTCAAAACATTGGTTTTATTGATATCTCAGACGAGTTCGAAAATGGTCCAGATGGGTGAAAAAACATGGCCGCCAGTAGGCGGGGCATTTTTCTCTATAAGTATATAGTGAAAACATGTGAACACTCTAGAAGTCACATTATTGGCCCAATTTTCATGAAATTTGGTCAGAACATTTGTTTTCTTGATATGAGAGTTGAGTTCGAAAATGGTTCCGGTCAGTTGAATAACATGGCTGCCGGGGGGGGGGGCAGTTTTCCTTATTTGGCTATATAGAAACCTTGTAAACACTCTAGAAGTCACAATTTTTGCCCAATCATCATGAAAGTTGGTCAAAACATTGGTTTTATTGATATCTCGGACGAGTTGGAAAATGGTCCAGATTGGTAAAAAAACATGGCTGCCAGTGGGCAGGGCATTTTTCTCTATATGTATATAGTGAAAACATGTGAACACTCTAGAAGTCACATTTTGGCCCAATTTTCATGAAATATGGTCAGAAAATTTGTTTCTTTGATATGAGAGTTGAGTTCGAAAATGGTTCTGGTCAGTTGAATAACATGGCTGCCGGGGGGGGGGGGGGAGGGGGCAGTTTTCCTTATTTGGCCATAGAGAAACCTTGTGAACACTCTAGAAGTCACAATTTTTGCCCAATCATCATGACAGTTGATTAAAACATTGGTGTTATTGATATCTCAGACGAGTTCGAAAATGGTCCAGATCGGTGAAAAAACATGGCTGCCTGTGGGCGGGGCATTTTTCTCTATTTGTATATGGTGAAAACATGTGAACACTCTAGAAGTCACATTTTGGCCCAATTTTCATGAAATTTGGTCAGAAAATTTGTTTCTTTGATATGAGAGTTGAGTTTGAAAATGGTTCCGGTCAGTTGAATAACATTAATTAATGCCATAATTATTGCCCTTAGATTGTCCAAATTTGCATTATATTATACAAAATCCTTGTAAACACTCTAGAGGTCACAATTTTGTTTCAGATTTTATGAATCTTGGTCATAATATTTATTTTTGTAATCAAAGTTTGATGTTTGGTAAGGAGGGTCAACTCAAAATATAGGGCACCAGGTCAAATCTTACAAAAACAAAATTACTCCATTTACCAGAGTTTTGGTTCAATAATGATAAAACTTGACCAGGATGTTTGTCTTGACAATATCTTGATCAAAGTTGATGTTTGGTAAAGATTAAATGAACTGACTCCTCTCAGGTGAGCGAACTAGGGCCATCTTGGCCCACTTGTTTTTATTGAAAACCTGGTTTTGTGACAATTTTGTCTCTTGTTTTATTATATTGTTATTATATACAATTATAAAATATCATTTTTAGCTCATCTATTTTTTGAAAAAAAAAAAGAGCTATTGTCATCACGTCGGTGTCGGCATCCGGTTAAGTTTTGCGTTTAGGTCCACTTTTCTCATCAGGTATCAATGCTATTGCATTCAAACTTGGTACACTTACTAACTATCATGAGGGGACTGGGCAGGCAAAGTTAGATAACTCTGGCTTGCATTTTGACAGAATTATGTGCCCTTTTTATACTTAGAAAATTGACAATTTTGGTTAAGTTTTGTGTTTAGGTCCATTTTATTCCTTAAGGCCAAAAAATTTTATTAAAATGATTTTTGGATTTTTTTTCTAAAAGTGTCGGGTAGGAGGACGGAAAAAAAAAGAAAAAAAAGATGGGTAACCAAATATGCACTCATTTTAGAAATGTTATGGTATGAAGTTCTTTTTACTAAGCAACCACAGTGATTTTTTTCAAACAAAATTTTGATGTGCAAAATGATCATAATCAGACTGTAGGTCTTGATGTGCAGTTTTTAAATTAGTTTGAATTTAAAATATCTTAATTAGTTCAAAAGTTATGCAATTTTTTCACTTGTCTATAATAAACTTTTTGGTGATTTTTTTTATGTTTTTTTTTCACAAGGAATCCATATGTTGCATTAAAAATACTTTATCTCAACAAACAACCAATAAGCTATTGAGGTTTAAAAGAAACATATATAGTTTATTGTCCAGTAAAAATCAATACCGCAGACAAATACAAATAGCATAATAAAACGCTTTTCAGGGGTTTTACTGGCCCAAAAAAGTTGTCGCCACTTTATCGCGGTGTGAAAATCACCCGTAATTCAAACTTAATCAATAAGGACAATCATTTAAGGAACCTTACTACATTAATGAATAATGGCATTTACTATATTTTTATTACTCTGAGAAGTATGTTAATACATAAATAACAATAAGTACCTTCATAAGTCTTAATATTAAAAGCTTTATTTTTATATAAATAACAATTTTTCCACTTGATAGACCAGATAACCAACATAATATAATAACGTTAACAATAATGTAACAGTATGCTGCATAAATGTTTCAGTATTATTTATTAAAACATAGAATCACACAAATATATATCAGCATCTGAAAGGAAAAATAAATCAAACATCAGAACATAAAGCATCTCAATTCAAATTGTTAAACAGTTTATACATTTGGTCATTTGGACATGATATACATCAACTTCTGTTTATTATCAAATTTCACAAATTCTAAAACAACACCTTTTGTTAAAAGGTTTTCTGTTAGTTGTGGTGGTTGATTTCCAGGTTCAATTAAATGAATATTTTTTCACATTCTATTTCTTGACAGAAAGGCCCAGGATAATTGCCACCATTCATTCTTGTTGTCTGACAAAACATATTTGTACAAACTACATGTATATACAACAAATCAACACATAAATGTCACTATCTTTATATATGTCCGAATTTTAACATATCCGAAATATAGTACATCTAGTGAAGGACCTACTTTTTATTTCAGAAATAGTTGCGATCTTAATTAAAATATATCGTTCCCAGAACATTTTAATAATGGAACTGTTAAACACAAATGCCTGTTGAAACAAGTTAACATGTATTTTTGTCATGGTATTGATTAAAGAAATAGCGTCCCTAATAATTGTTATAATTATTGATCTTTGTGACAGTTTATCCCAGGATAACATAATTGATAGTTCAATGTCATAAAGGAGCTGTTAATCCGATATAACCCCCATAAACTTGACTATTTTATTTGGACATTCATGGTTTGAAATCGTTTTAAAAACTGTTTTTCGCTTTTTGAACTTTTGGTACGAACCAGTTCGGAACAAAACCGAAGTTTCGTACCCATTGAAAATAACGAAAAAACACATACTATATGCACAAATTCGTCACTACAACTACATTCAACAACACATAAAATTTTATTCTCTAAAATATGACCGTATTTGTGCGTAAAATATGGAATGTTTAAAGTTGATAGGCGTAAATGGGTTTTCGCATAGCGAGCACCTGTTAAATTAAAATCGTTCTTTTTTTGTTGCTTTCATAATATTTTTTAGTCATTTTAATACTATTAGTTTTATAAAATTGTAAAGTTATAATAAAATATTTACTTACAAATCGATTCTATTCAGGATTTCATTTGACGGTTGCATAATTATTGAGAAATTAGCAGACTTTGCTGATGAAAGCGTTGTAGCGTTCTTCAACTTCTTGCACAAACAATGATGGCGTAGCTGTTGGTAAATTCCAGCACATGTACACCATGAAGGAGGTTCATGTATTAATGTGGGTAATTTAAACTGGGTTTACTATGATGATTTATAACTCATTTGAACTTTTTCTAAAACCCAGCAAGCGTTTCGTGTTTAAAAGCCACCTTTTGGCATCCGAAAGAAAAAAAGATTTTTAATTTTTTTTTTTTTGTTGGTTTCGTCAAAAATTGGAGTCGGCGGGTTCGAAAATCATTTTATTAAAAAATTCTGGCCTAAGTATCAAAGCTATTGCTTTCATACTTGCAACACTTACTATCATAAGGGGACTGTGCAGGCAAAGTTATGTTACTCTGACTGGCATTTTGACAGAATTATGTGCCCTTTTTATACTTAGAAAATGGAAAATTTGGTTAAGTTTTGTGTTTAGGTCCACCTTTTCCTAAAGTATCAAAGCTATTGCTTTCATACTTGCAACACTTACTTACTATCATAAGGAGACTATGCAGGCAAAGTTATGTAACTCTGACTGGCATTTTGACGGAATTATGTGCCCTATATACTTGAAAATTTGGTTAAGTTTTGTGTTTTGGTCCACTTCACCCCTAATGTATCATAGATATTGCTTTCATTCTTGGAACACTCGTAACTATCATAAGGGGACAGTAAAGGACAAGTTGCCTAACTCTGGTTGTCATTTTTACTGAATTATGGCCCTTTTTTGACTTAGTAACTTTGAATATATGGTTACATTTTGTGTTTAGATCCACTTTACTTCTCAAGTATCGAGGCTATCGCTTTTAAGCTTCAAATACTTTCCTGCTATCATGAGGGTACTGAACCTGGCAAGTTGAAATTTACCTTGACCTTTGAATGACCTTGACTCTCAAGGTCAAATTATTAAAATTTTGCTAAAATTGCCATAACTTCTTTATTTATGATTAGATTCGATTGATACTTTGACAAAACAACTCTTACCTGACATACCACAATAGACTCCACCCAAACCATCTCCCACGCCCCCCCCCCCTCAAATCCCCCCTCCCAAACCGAATCCCCGCACACCCCCCCCCCCCCCCCCCACGCCCCAGTATGTCATTCAGTCTGTCCGTCCGTCCGAAAAAAGCTTTAACATTGGCCACATCTTTTTCACTTTTGAAGATAGCAACTTGATATTTGGCATGCATGTGTATCTCATGGAGCTGCACATTTTGTGTGGTGAAAGGTCAAGGTCATCCTTCAAGGTCAAATGTCAAATATATGGCGTCTGTCCGTCCAAAAACTTAAACATTGGCCATAACTTTTTAATATTGAAGATAGCAACTTGATATTTGGCATGCATGTGTATCTCATGAAGCTGCACATTTTGAGTGGTGGAAGTTCAAGGTTAAGGTCATCCTTCAAGGTCAAATTTTTTTATGCCCCCCTTCGAAGAAGAGGGAGTATATTGCTTTGCTCATGTCGGTCTGTTGGTATGTCCACCAGGTGGTTGTCAGACGATAACTCAAGAACGCTTGGGCCTAGGATCATGAAACTTCATAGGTACATTGATCATGACTCGCAGATGACCCCTATTGATTTTTAGGTCAAAGGTCAAGGTCACGGTGACCCGAAATGGTAAAATGGTTTTTGAATGATAACTCAAGATCGCATACGCCTAGGATCATGAAACTTCATGGGTAGATTGATCATGACTCGCAGATGACCCCTATTGATTTTGAGGTCACTAGGTCAAAGGTCAAGGTCACGGTGACCCGAAATAGTAAAATGGTTTTTGGATGATAACTCAAGAACGCATATGCCTAGGATCATGAAACTTCACAGGTAGATTGATCATGACTCGCAGATGATCCCTTTTGATTTTGAGGTCACAAGGTCAAAGGTCAAGTCACGGTGACCCGAAATAGTAAAATGATATTTGAATGATAACTCAAGAACGCTTTTGCCTAGGATCATGACACTTCATAGGTACATTGATCATGACTCGCAGATGACCCCTATTGATTTTCAGGTCAGTAGGTCAAAGGGTAAGGTCACAGTGACAAAAAGCGTATTCACACAATGGCTGCCACTACAACTGACAGCCCATATGGGCGGCATGCATGTTTTGCAAACAGCCCTTGTTTTTTATAATTCAAAGCGGCATTCTCATGAGGCTGCACATTTTGAGTGGTGGAAGTTCAAGGTCAAGGTCATCCTTCAAGGTCAAAGGTAAAAAAATAATAAATAAAAGTGGCGTTCTCATGAAGCTGAAATTTTGAGTGGTGGAAGTTCAAGGTCAAGGTAATTTTACAAAGTCAAGGTAATCCTTCAAGGTCAAAGGTAAAAAAAAATAAAATCCAAGCTGCGTTATCATGAAGCTGCACATTTTGAGTGGTGGAAGTTCAAGGTCAAGGTCATACTTCAAGGTCAAGGTCATCCTTCAAGGTCAAAGGTAAAAATAAAATAAAAAATCAAAGCGGCGTTATCATGAAGCTGCACATTTTGAGTGTTGGAAGTTCAAGGTAACGGTCATCCTTCAAGGTAAACAAAAAAAATTCAAAGCGGTATTCTCATGAAGCTGCACATTTTGAATGGTGGAAGGTCAAGGTCATCCTTCAAGGTCAAGGTCATCCTTTAAGGTCAAAGGTCAAAATAAAAAATTCAAAGCGGCGTTCACATGAAGCTGTACATTTTGAGTGGTGGAAGGTCAAGGTCATCCTTCAAGATCAAGGTCATCCTTCAAGGTCAAAGGTCAAAAAATATATATTTAAAAGCGGCGTTCATAAAGCTGCACATTTTGAGTGGTGGAAGTTCAAGGTCAAGGTCATTCTTCAAGGTCAAGGTCATTCTTCAAGGTCAAAGGTCAAAAAATAATAATTTCAAAGCTGCGTTATCATGAAGCTGCCTATTTTGAGTGGTGGAAGTTCAAGGTCAAGGTCATCCTTCAAGATCAAGGTCATCCTTCAAGGTCAAAGGTCAAAAAATATATATTTAAAAGAGGCGTTCTCATAAAGCTGCACGTTTTGAGTGGTGGAAGTTCAAGGTCATCCTTCAAGGTCAAAGGTAAAAAAAAAAAAATCAAAGCGGCGCAATAGGGGGCATTGTGTTTCTGACAAACACATCTCTTGTTTTTTTCAAACATGGTTAAAAAACACAAATATTTTTTTTTTTTTTAAATACCGTCCAACCATCCCACCAAGGAATCCCCCCCCCCCCCCCCCCAAATAAAAAAAAATAATTTTTTTTTGCATTTTTTTTGCATTTTTGGAAGATACTGTAATAAATGACCACACCCTCACACTATACACCCCTCTCCACTCCACAATCCACCCCTCCCTCCTTTGTGATTGAAATTGAAAATAGGTCCCTACACCTTTAAAAAGAAATATAGATGAGCGGTCTGCACCCGCAAGGCGGTGCTCTTGTTATCATATTATTTTTATTGAGATCTTTGATTTATAGATATTTGACACTTCTTTTTCAGACGTACATTTGTCTGGTACTTTGTGCAATTACATGATTTTGAAATATTTATGCAGCATACTGTTTCATTGATGTTTGCATGACATTATTGTGAAATTGATGTTTATATTATCTTTGATGATTTTTGTTGTTTGCCTTTTGCAACAAATTTTATTAACGATGTAACAGTGAAGCTTTTTTTATTGTTCCTTCTTGTACTTTATATAACTATAACAGTTATGCAATTAATAATAGAGTTAATGACATTAATAAACTAAATGGTGATTAAATACTTCTTATTTAAATATTTAAAGGGGATGAACTGGCATATTATAATGGTTTTCTTGTCACGAAACAGTGATGACAACTTTTGGTTGCCTGTAAACCACTGTTGTTCACGATCAATTATTAGCTCAGCGTTATCGGAGAAAACCCGAGGTATTGTCAAAGCCAGCGTTGTGTCATCCAACGCCTGCTGTCCGCCGTCCGCGTCATGCTAAAACCTTAACATTGGCTCTAAAATCAAAGTGCTTCCACCTACAACTTTGAAACTTCATATGTAGATGCACCTTAATGAGTTCTACATGCCACACCCATTTTGGGGTCACTAGGTCAAGGTCACTGACCTCTAAAAAAAAAAAATCTGACTAGCTTTCATTTATTCAAAACTGCACCCGTAGCCGAGCATGGCACCTGTTATGCAGTGCTCTTGTCTATTAAGAATGAGCTGCAAATCAGTGTGTCAGAGTTTTGCCATTTGATGTCTTACATTCAAGAACAATGGCTCAAATATTGTTCTACCTGGACAGGTAATTATTAACTTTGCCTTACCTTTTATGAAAACTTTAGTATGTTTCAAGCCATGTTCTGTTTGTGTGGTTGAAGGTTTCACTGTGCTGCCAGACAGAAAGTGGGTGTTGGAGACAGGGCGTGTCTACACCATCTTGATTGATGTGTATGATGAGCACAGTCACAAACTGTATCCTTCAGATGTGAGTGCGTAAGGGGGTTTAATGCATGTGCGTATGGTGTTTCCCAAGATTAGCCTGTGCAGTACGCACAGGCAAACAGAGACGACACTTTTTGCTTTTATGATATTTTTTTGTTTAAAAAAAGTCTCTTCATATCAAAAATTTGGTTTAGGCAGAAAGTGTTGTCACTGATTAGACTGCACAGGCACATGAATAAAACAAATATAAAATAACATTAGTAGACATTTCTGTGTTCATATTTATGATGCAAGTTAATTATGATCAGTGCACATTTATCAAGCCGAGATTTACATAATACTGGGTTAATGTTGAATACAGAAAGAACATCGGGCATGGCTAAGAAAACCTTAACTATTAGAAAACCTTAACTATAAATCTTGGTGGTTTTTGTCACATGCTTGTTTCAATCTATATTTGACAACTACTTTCTTTTCTATTTATCTACTAACTTTTTATGCCCCCGGATCGATAGATCGGGGGTATATTGTTTTTGGCCTGTCTTTCTGTCTGTCATTCTGTCCCAAAACTTTACTGTACAGTAAAGTTTTGCAATAACTTTTGAAATATTGAACACTGCAACTTAATATTTGGCATGCATGTGTATCTCATGGAGCTGCACATTTTGAGTGGTGAAAGGTCAAGGTCATCCTTCAAGGTCAAATGTCAAACAAATTATGTCCCAAAACTACTGTACAGTAAATTTTTGCAATAACTTTTTAAATATTGAACATTGCAACTTTATATTTGGCATGCATGTGTATCTCATGGAGCTGCACATTTTGAGTGGTGAAAGGTCAAGGTCATCCTTGAAGGTCAAAGGTTCAATATTTGGCTTCAAAGCGGCGCAATAGGGGGCATTGTGTTTCTGACAAACACATCTCTTGTTATTACTAACTTTGTTTGTAGGAAGAATCATTTATCACAGTATTTTAACTTCTAGATATTGTTTATCTCATATTGAATACTGACCATTGAATATTCAAATTACTCTATGACAGAATATATGAATACAAATTTTGCATTTCGTTGTGCCATCTCTTATACAAGTATAAATCTACACTTGGAATATTTCAGAATCTCTTGATCCAAGCCATGTTTCCCAAGGAATTCTTTGATGTGAAGCTGGGTACCACTAACGGCACATACCACATTGTGAAGACTCTCCAAAAGGGAACCACAACAATAGATGGCTCCTTAAATAGCGTCATAAAAGCGGTGAATACTTTGCTCCTATTTTGCACAGTAACATTTTATGGTTTGCAAAAAGAGAGTGGCAATAATAAGTAAATGGTTATCTGATAATTTCACTGTGAATTAATAAGAGGATATTGATTTGGGGGTTTAACACATAATACATGTATATTAAACCTCACTTTGGTATACCCTTACAACTAGCTTAGCTTATTATTGGCAGATATTGAAAGGAATATATGTTCATGAGGATTTAATTTTTGTAATATCATCTGTATCTACACCATGGTTTCTTAATTAAATTGAAGTTTTTGGCCTTGATTAAGATAACTTCTTGGGATGCAATATTGAAGCTACCCCAATATTTGTGTAATGTCATAACTGGAAACGATGATTTTCATGAGCCTTTTACACAGTGATCAGTGTGATGTAAGTATTGAGTTTACTGATAGCTCATTCATATTTGAAAGTACATGTATTATACATCTTGTAACTCAACACTTTTGTTAGCCTTCCTGTATTGTTGCCAGGACGGCTATGAGCACACAGTGGCTCCACCCATCAGACAGTCCCAGTTTGTGGAGATATTTGACCCTATCCTTATCCAGCCAAGCCTTCTAGTCTTCCCCTGGGACCCCGTTACGCAGACAACACACAGATACCAGCTCAGGGTAGGCAGATACCTATGTGCATTGTAAACAACATTTTCTGGCAGAGTCATTGTACGTTTTTAGCTCACCTGAGCACAACGTGCTCATGGTGAGCTATTGTGATCGCCTTTTGTCCGTCGTGCTTTGTGCGTCGTCAACATTTACCTTGTTAACACTCTAAAGGTCACATTTATTGTCCAATCTTCATGAAACTTGGGTAGAACATGTGTCTCAATAATATCTTGGACGAGTTCGAAAATGGTTCCGGTTGGTTGAAAACATGGCTGCCAGGGGGCATGGCAGTTTTCCTTATATGGCTATAGTTAAACCTTGTTAACACTCTAGAAGTCACATTTTTAGTCCAATCTGCATGAAACTTTGTGGGAACATGTGTCCCAATAAAATATTGGACAAGTTCAAAAATTGTTCCGGTTGAATGAAAAACATGGCCACCAGGGGGCAGGGCAGTTTTCCTCAAATGGCTATAGTAAAACCTTGTTAACACTCTAGAAGTCACATTTATTGTCCAATCTTCAGGAAACATATTCAGAACATTTGTTATAATGATATCTTGAACGAGTTCGAAAATGGTTCTGGTTGGTTGAAAAACATGGCTGCCAGGGGGCGTGGCAGTTTCCTAATATGGCTATAGTAAAACCTTGTTAACACTCTAGAAGTCACATTTTAGTTCAAACTTCATGAAACTTGGTCAGAACATGTGTCCCAATAATATCTTGGAAGAGTTCGAAAATGGTTCCAGTTGAATGAAAAACATGGCCACCAAGGGGCGTTGCAGTTTACCTTATGTGGCTTTAGTGTATAGTAAAACCTTGTTAACACTCTAGAAGTCACTTTTATTGTCCAATCTTCATGAAACTTAGTCAGAACATTTTTTCTAAGGATATCTTGGATGAGTTTGAAAATGGTTCTGGTCTGTTGAAAAACATGGCTGCCAAGGGGCGGGGCAGTTTTCCTTATATAGCTATAGTAAAACCTTGTTAACACTCTAGAAGTCACATTTTTGGTCCAATGCTCATGAAACTTGGTCAGAATATTTATACTAATGATATCTGGGCTGAGTTCGAAAATGGTTGAGATCTGTTAAAAAAAAAACACGGCCGCAAGGGGGCGTGGCATTTTTCCTTATATGGTTATGTAGTAAAACCTTGTTAACACTCTAGAAGTCACATTTATTATCCAATCTTTATGAAACTTGATCAGAACATGAAAATGCTTCTGCTTTGTTGAAAAACATGGATGCTGGGGGCTGTTGACACTTTATAAGCCACATTTATTTGCCAATCTTCATGAGTCGGAACATTTGTTCCAATGAAATCTCAGCTGAAAAAACATGTTAATACTCTTGTTATGATATCTGGGCCAAGTTAAAAATGTGTTCCAGTCTGTTGAAATCATTCTCAGGTGAGCGACAAGGGCCACCATGGCCCTCTTAATTCATTATAATGTGAAGCTGTGTGTGTGCAATTTTTATTATATTAAATTAACAATTGCTGTCTTTGCCCCCCTTTTAACATAGAATTGATGACAGCAACTTGCAATAAATGACTACATGTGGCTTGGTTTGTTTTGTCACTTCTGTGACAGCAAATATTGGTAGTTATTGAGCGCAACAGGATTGTCTCCAATATCATCTTGTCAAGTAAGCCCTGCAAGATAAGACTGTTGGTTTGTGAAGGAATAGGGGCAGGTACACAGGAGATTTCCTTTCAAGTGTTTTTTAATGCCCATAGTGATGAACCATTCCTAGTACTCTGCACCTTGGTTTTATGTCTCATACAAGACTACTAGACTGTAGATAAACTATAGAAAGGGTGTTCTCCTAATTGGGTCAATATAAGTATCTCAAATCTGAGCCATTTAAATCTGAAAAGGGTGACCCTTGTTCTGAGTAAACTGGGCTTTATGCATGTACGTAAAATGTCATCCCAGATTAGCCTGTGCAGGCCGCAGTCCGCACAGGCTTAACAGGGACGACACTTTCCGCCTAAACTTGATTTTTGGTAAGGAGGGACTTTCTTGAAACTAAAAATACCATAAAAGCGGAAAGTGTCGTCCCTGAAAACGCGGTTCAGGGTAAAGAAGGAGGTAATGGATACAATGGTCTTGTTTGTAAAAAATGTGCATAAACAAGGTAAAGAATGTTTGACATGTACATTAAGCATTAACATGTTATGTTTCAGGCTCAAGGGGGAAGTGGTGATTACCTTTGGAGTACAAGTAATGCATCGGTCGTCACAGTGAACAAATATGGTGAGGTGACAACCTACGCCCTAGGTCACACAGAGGTTGTGGCGTCTGACCTGAGGAACCAGCTTCACCAGGGAGTCAGCAAGGTGCCATATAGAGCTAGATACTGACCATCTTGATATATTTAATATTTATTTGTGCGATCACTTTATTAAGTGATAATTATAATAATTTTATTGTTTATGTATATAAACTGCATGGATTTTTCTCTGAGTATTTTTCCACATCCATAAATATGTATTCTATGTTACATATACATTTGAAAAAAGAGTTCATCCAAAGCCACATTTACCATACCTAATGGATCTCATTTTGTGATCTCTCTTGTTCAGGTTCACATTCTGCCCCCTTTTGACATGGAGTTCAAGCCCCAGCGTGTGGAGGTAGTGGTGGGTGGGGCACTGGACCTGCCTCTGGACATCAGGACCCTGATGGAGGGCAGACGGCACTCCTTCAACGACTGCAGAAACTTGCCAATCAATGTCACTTTTTCTGATACATCGGTCTTCGAATATGTCGATGGTGAGGGCTTTGAAATCAAGTCTCTTTTTCATAGACCTGTTTTTCATAGAAAGAATGATAGATAAAGATTTCAAAAAATTATGCAAAAGGTAGGGCTCTTCGTGCAACAAGTGATTGGCATGATATCAATGACATGACACCCTGATATCTGAAATAAAAGAATTCTTAAGCCAATGCAACACTTTTTGCTTCCAACCCTCAGTAAAGATAGACCAAGTCCCCTCGTTACATACTCTTTCTTTCCCTTTGATTTATGAATAAAGAGTATTCTTCAAACAGCTATGCTCTTAAATGTTTGTTAATTTTGATATTGTGTATTTTACTATTATTGAAGGGTATTCCATACTTGAGGAGGGTAGCTGCAGGATAATTAAGGTCAAGGCTGTTCAGCAAGGTCATACAGAGGTCAAGGTCAGTTATGACCATGGCAAGGTCAAGCTTCAGTCCAGCATCACCATAGCAGCATATGACCCACTAGAGGTAAGTGACATAAATAAACTAGACGTAGGCATAATATAACTGCAGAATCAGGAGATATCGAGAAAACATTAGGTTAGTGTCTTTGCGTACTTTGATTTATCTGACAAGTAGAAGAAAGCCTTGCAATGCTTTGTCAAGGCGAGTCGTATACATTTACTAATGAAGATACAATTTAATTTAAGTTTGTCCATATTGTAACAGTTACACATTTTTGCACCTAAATTGTGCAGATCCATTTATTGGCTCAAATGCCTTCGCACTTCATTGATTTATAGCAAAGGGGAAGAGATATAGAATTGGCGTTGTCTGTCTGTCCGTTCGTTGGTCTGTCAGTCCGTCAGTCTGTCACAAAACTGTTTAGGGCTATATATCAGAAACTTTTCAAGATATGAACATAAAACTTCATAGGTGTATAGAAATCAATAAGTAGAAATGCCATGCACAAGAACAATAACCCTACACTTTCTTTAATAAAACTTAATAAGAATTATTGTCCTTTGTTTTTTTTAAAATGAAACTTTACAGGGCTATATCTTATATACCATGAAAGACTGCAACATGAAATTTCATGGGTGTTTGATATTAATGAGGAGAAGTGCCATGCTTTAGAACCATAACCCTTCACTTTCTTTAATAAGAGTTATTGCCCTTCGATGTTTTTGTATGATGAAACTTGTCAGGGCGATACGCTACAACATTTTAACATGAAATTTTATGGGCTTGTAGAAATCAATTGGGAGAAGGTTGTATAAAGTTAATTTTTGTGACTGACCCTGGAGTTTTCTAAAGAAAATAAATTTAGTTGTGGGATAAATTCTAGTTGCAATCTGCACATCTTTTATGTTGGGCAAAATACCATTTATTTATACCAACGTTTCTACTATAATTGAAAATTACCTTATAAATGGGAAATCATTTAATGAGACATTTGTTCTCGGGAAGCACCGGCAGTCGGCGATTTCAGCGGTTACATTCAATCTATATGCAGGCTTCTTTTCCCAAAAATAAAATATCAATTCAAATGGTGCAAATACACCCCTTTTATATCTAAGTTGCCGTCTACTTTGAAAATATAACATGCTACTAAATTTTTTCTGAAGAACACTGATTTTAATTTACATCAAAATGTACACAAACCACTTTGTTGGTAATTGTTGTTCATCAAACATAAAATTGCATTTTAAAGTTTCTTTTTTATTGTGTCAATCATGTATTTTACCATTGAAATATATAATAGAAATATGACAACCATAGTAAAGCAGTGGCAATATTTTCCATAATAGCCTGTAAGTGGCGGTGTATATTGACTATAATGACTTTGTGTGAAAGTGATACACAACATGGTTCTATGAATGTTCTCTCCATTTCAGCCTGTTGACCCCGACAAGGAAGCAGTGGTGGCCCTGGGCTCGTCTAAAGAAGTTGTTTTCTCAGGGGGACCACAACCCTGGGTGCTGGACTCATCCAAGTACTTCCAGATCAGTAAGTCTCATATATGCCTTGTACAGGGCACTAGAGGCTAGTACTTCCAGATCAGTAAGTCTCATATATGCCTTGTACAGGGCACTAGAGGCAAGTACTTCCATATCAGTAAGTCTCATATATGCCTTGTTCAGGGCACTAGAGGCAAGTACTTCCAGATCAGTAAGTCTCAATTTGCCTTGTACATGGCACTAGAGGCAAGTACTTCCAGATCAGTAAGTCTCACATATGCCTTGTACAGGGCACTAGAGGCAAGTACTTCCATATCAGTAAGTCTCATATATACTTTGTACAGGGCACTAGAGGCAAGTACTTCCATATCAGTATGTCTCATATATGCCTTGTACAGGGCACTAGAGGCAAGTACTTCCAGATCAGTAAGTCTCATATATGCCATGCACAGGGCACTAGAGGCAAGTACTTCCAGATCAGTAAGTCTCATATATGCCTTGTACAGGGCACTAGAGACAAGTACTTCCAGATCAGTAAGTCTCATATATGCCTTGTACAGGGCACTAGAGGCAAGTCCTTCCAGATCAGTATGTCTCACACGATGCCTTGTACAGTGCACTAGAGGCAAGTACTTCCAGATCAGTAAGTCTCACATATGCCTTGTACAGGGCACTAGAGACAAGTACTTCCAGATCAGTAAGTCTCATATATGCCTTGTACAGGGCACTAGAGGCAAGTACTTCCAGATCAGTAAGTCTCACATATGCCTTGTACAGGGCACTAGAGGCAAGTACTTCCAGATCAGTATGTCTCATATATGCCTTGTACAGGGCACTAGAGGCAAGTACTTCCATATCAGTTAGTCTCATATATACCTTGTACAGGGCACTAGAGGCAAGTACTTCCATATCAGTAAGTCTCACATATGCCTTGTACAGGGCACTAGAGACAAGTACTTCCATATCAGTAAGTCTCATATATGCCTTGTACAGGGCACTAGAGGCAAGTACTTCCAGATCAGTAAGTCTCGCATATGCCTTGTACAGGGCACTAGAGGCTAGTACTTCCATATCAGGATGTCCCATATATGCCTTGTACAGTGCACTAGAGGCAAGTACTTCCAGATCAGTAAGTCTCACATATGCCTTGTACAGGGCACTAGAGGCAAGTACTTCCAGATCAGTAAGTCTCACATATGCCTTGTACAGGGCACAAGAGGCAAGTACTTCCATATCAGTATGTCCCATATATGCCTTGTACAGTGCACTAGAGGCAAGTACTTCCAGATCAGTAAGTCTCACATATGCCTTGTACAGGGCACTAGAGGCAAGTACTTCCAGATCAGTAAGTGTCACATATACCTTGTACAGGGCACTAGAGGCAAGTACTTCCAGATCAGTAAGTCTCATATATGCCTTGTACAGGGCACTAGAGACAAGTACTTCCAGATCAGTATGTCCCATATATGCCTTGTACAGGGCACTAGAGGCAAGTTCTTCCAGATCAGTAAGTCTCACATGTGCCTTGTACAGGGCACTAGAGGCAAGTACTTCCATATCAGTAAGTCTCACATATGCCTTGTACAGGGCACTAGAGGCAAGTACTTCCATATCAGTAAGTCTCACATATGCCTTGTACAGGGCACGAGAGGCAAGTACTTCCAGATCAGTAAGTCTCATATATGCCTTTTACAGGGCACTAGAGGCAAGTACTTCCATATCAGTAAGTCTCACATATGCCTTGTACAGGGCACTAGAGGCAAGTACTTCCAGATCAGTATGTCCCATATATGCCCTGTACAGGGCACTAGAGGCAAGTACTTCCAGATCAGTAAGTCTCAAATATGCCTTGTACAGGGCACTAGAGGCAAGTACTTCCAGATCAGTAAGTCTCATATATGCCTTGTACAGGGCACTAGAGGCAAGTACTTCCAGACTTGTAAGTGCCACATATGCCTTGTACAGGGCACTAGAGGCAAGTACTTCCAGATCAGTAAGTCTCACATATGCCGTGTACAGGGCACTAGAGGCAAGTACTTCCAGATCAGTATGTGTCACATATGCCTTGTACAGGGCATTAGAGGCATGTACTTCCATATCAGTAAGTCTCATATATGCCTTGTACAGGGCACTAGAGGCAAGTACTTCCAGATCAGTAAGTCTCACATATGCCTTGTACAGGGCACTAGAGGCAAGTAATTCCAGATCAGTATGTCTCATATATACTTTGTACAGGGTACTAGAGGCAAGTACTTCCATATCAGTATGTCTCATATATGCCTTGTACAGGGCACTAGAGGCAAGTACTTCTGTATCAGTAAGTCTCACATATGCCTTGTACAGGGCACTAGATGCAAGTACTTCCAGATCAGTAAGTCTCACATATGCCTTGTACAGGGCACTAGAGGCAAGTACTTCCAGATCAGTATGTCTCACATATGCCTTGTACAGGGCACTAGAGGCAAGTACTTCCAGATCAGTATGTCTCATATATGCCTTGTACAGGGCACTAGAGGCAAGTACTTCCAGATCATAATGTGTCACATATGCCTTGTACAGGGCACTAGAGGCTAGTACTTCCAGATCAGTAAGTCTCACATATGCCTTGTACAGGGCACTAGAGGCAAGTGCTTCCAGATCAGTATGTCTCATATATGCCTTGTACAGGGCACTAGAGGCAAGTACTTCCATATCAGGATGTCCCATATATGCCTTGTACAGGGCACTAGAGGCAAGTACTTCCAGATCAGTATGTCTCACATATGCCTTGTACAGGGCACTAGAGGCAAGTACTTCCAGATCAGTATGTCTCATATATGCCTTGTACAGGGCACTAGAGGCAAGTACTTCCAGATCAGTATGTCCCATATATGCCTTGTACAGGGCACTAGAGGCAAGTACTTCCAGATCAGTATGTCCCATATATGCCTTGTTCAGGGCACTAGAGGCAAGTACTTCCAGATCAGTATGTCTCATATATGCCTTGTACAGGGCACTAGAGGCAAGTACTTCCAGATCAGTATGTCTCATATATGCCTTGTACAGGGCACTAGAGGCAAGTACTTCCAGATCAGTATGTGTCACATATGCCTTGTACAGGGCATTAGAGGCAAGTACTTCCAGATCAGTATGTGTCACATATGCCTTGTTCAGGGCACTAGAGGCAAGTACTTCCAGATCAGTATGTGTCACATATGCCTTGTACAGGGCATTAGAGGCAAGTACTTCCAGATCAGTATGTCTCACATATGCCTTGTACAGGGCACTAGAGGCAAGTACTTCCAGATCAGTATGTCCCATATATGCCTTGTACAGGGCACTAGAGGCAAGTACTTACAGATCAGTAAGTCTCATATATGCCTTGTACAGGGCACTAGAGGCAAGTACTTCAAGATCAGTATGTCTCACATGATGCCTTGTACAGGGCACTAGAGGCAAGTACTTCCAGATCAGTAAGTCTCATATATGCCTTGTACAGGGCACTAGAGGCAAGTACTTCAAGATCAGTATGTCTCACATGATGCCTTGTACAGGGCACTAGAGGCAAGTACTTCCAGATCAGTATGTCTCATATATGCCTTGTACAGGGCACTAGAGGCAAGTACTTCCAGATCAGTATGTCTCATATATGCCTTGTACAGGGCACTAGAGGCAAGTGCTTCCAGATCAGTATGTCTCATATATTCCTTGTACAGGGCACTAGAGGCAAGTACTTCAAGATCAGTATGTCTCACATGATGCCTTGTACAGGGCACTAGAGGCAAGTACTTCCAAATCAGTATGTCTCATATATGCCTTGTACAGTGCACTAGAGGCAAGTACTTCCAGATCAGTAAGTCTCACATATGCCTTGTACAGGGCACTAGAGGCAAGTACTTCCATATCAGGATGTCCCATATATGCCTTGTACAGGGCACTAGAGGCAAGTACTTCCAGATCAGTATGTCTCACATATGCTTTGTACAGGGCACTAGAGGCAAGTACTTCCAGATATATAAGTCTCACATATGCCTTGTACAGGGCACTAGAGGCAAGTACTTCCAGATCAGTATGTGTCACATATGCCTTGTACAGAGCACTAGAGGCAAGTACTTCCAGATCAGTATGTCTCACATATGCCTTGTACAGGGCACTAGAGGCAAGTACTTCCAGATCAGTATGTCTCATATATGCCTTGTACAGGGCACTAGAGGCAAGTACTTTCATATCAGTAAGTCTCATATATGCCTTGTACAGGGCACTAGAGGCAAGTCCTTCCATATCAGTATGTCCCACATATGCCTTGTACAGGGCACTAGAGGCTTGACCTTTACCACTCAGATATGCACTTTGACATTTGTAGTCTCTTGGAAAATCAAAATACATTGAAGACCTTTCTTGATAGATTCAAGAGTAAAATTACGACAGTAAACTGCGTTATTTTTAACCATAAGGTACTGATGAGAATCAAACAGAATAAAACCTTAACAGACAGCAAGTTATTTGCAGGGTGTTCTGGTTTTATGCTGGTTGCATATAACCATTGTCACTTTTCTTCTGAGTGAGAAAAGGTTAAGTTGTTGGTGTATACACAAATGTATTATTGTTTTCTTCCTTCTCTTGCACATGTATGTAAAATGTATAACATGTTTTCTGTTGTTTTTTTATAGTATCATTCAGTAATGATATTGTTTTTAGAACAAAATAAACAAATTAAAATCTGTATGATGTTGTTTTACCAAGAAGGATTGCTACATTTAAAATATTTATGACAGTAAACTGCATATTCCAATGTTGTTTATTTCTGTAACTATTGCACTTGCAGCCCACAATGGTGGTCAGAAAGGTAGGTACTTGTGCAAGCTTACCATGCTTTATTATTGCCTGGCAACAGTCATCTCATATTATCATTGTATCAAGACTGTGTGACTGGTTGTTATCCCCCGCCATAGGCGGAGGGATATTGTTTTGGCGTTGTCCGTCCTTCCGTCATTCCGTCCGTCCGGCACTTTTGTGTCCGGAAACATATCTTGGAAGTGCTTTGGGGGATTTCCTTGAAACTTGGTACGAGTACATATATGGATTAGAGGATGATGCACGCAAAATGGCATTGTACACCATCGGATAATAACGGAGTTATGGCCCTTTGTATCTTGAAAAAATGTTTTTTTTGTTTGTCCGGAGCCATATCTTGGAAGTGCTTTGACGGATTTCATTGAAACTTGGTATGAGTATATATATGCATAAGAGGATGATGCACATTGGTGTTGTCCATCCGTCCAGAAAACTTATGTGTCCAGAAGTATAATGGCAGGGGATATCAATTCAAGGAATTTGCTTGTTACCCCCATCATCCCACCCAGGTGTTTTCTGTCAATTTATCACAAACATTTCCTCTTAATATTAAGTACTACAGTTGGGGTTTGTGAGTTTCCTTCTTAGCTTGGCTAGACAGCTTGTTTGTGGATGGGCAGTGAGCCTTTTTTTAGTGCCAACTAGATTGCCTTAAATTGCCCTGAAAAAAAGTTGAAAAAGTTCATTCTATTTTACAACAAAACTAATGGAACGTATGTTGAATCACAATTGAAATTTTAAAACATAAACACTTCTCAATTACGGAAACGCAAAAAAAAAAATAATTACCCAACATTAATTCCAAAAGTTGTGTGCCTTATTTAAAAAAAAAATTATACTGAAGGCATCTTATTTAAACATGCTTGCATTTTATGAAGTGCACTTCTATTCCAGTATCATATAGTATATATGATTTAAGTTATGGCACTATTTCCATGATCTTCTACATGTGTTATATGTGTAACCATGCTCTCCTGTAAACAGCTAGAGTGAATGCTGGCATTTTATGAATATGCTTTTTAGTAATCAGTTGATCTGTGCGTGATTGTAGTTTATTGAAACACACACTGGTTGCAATAGCCAAAATGCTTACTGTTTATTTATACATGTAAAAAAAAAATTTCTGTCAACATTTAAATTCTCACTTTATAACTATGTAACCAAAGAATTTTTAATACAATTAAAAATATGTTTTGATATTCTGTATAGCATGTTGGACATACAAACTAAACAATGCCATACTTTTTAGAAGCAACAGTTATATTTAATATATATTGGGTTTGAACACCCAGATGTTAGCTATGAGAATGACGTGTATACACTTGCATTCTGACAGAAGCTTCTAAAATGTTCGTGTATATATATGTATGAGATAGTGTCTGGGAAAACAGGACCAAATGCAAAGGCATCAAGTATTGTCGTAGAGCACAGGCTTTCTTGGGACGGCTCTTTCCACCTAGACTGCATTTTTGTTTTAAAGAAACTTCCTTTAAACGTAAACTTCCATAAAAGCAGAAAACTTTGTCCCTGATTAACCTGTGTGGACTACAAAAGCTAATATTTGATTACGAACATGACCTTCTGTAAGTTTTCTCAAAGCGCATTTCATACAAGTGGTGTGGCTCTGTTTCAGTGACTGCTGGAGAGGCCAAAAATGTATGGCTCCATCCCGTGAAAACATTTGGCTCTCTAAGTAAGTTTGAAATCCTGTTTTCATATGGTTAACAAATTCAAAGACAAGGGTTTTATATGAAACTTTAGCTAATTTACTTGGCAATAAATATTTCTATTCGCATGCCACACAATTGAGTTTAAGCTTTTAAAGGTATAATAATTTTTATGTAAAACTAATCTATATAACAGTAGAATAGTTTGATGTTCTTCAAGGATCTGAAATGATGATTTTTTTTTATGTTGTTTGTTTTCTGCTTTACAGAAAGACTTCATTCCTTCTTGGTAACATGCAGGAACTTTGGGGAACAGGTGAGTGAACTATTATTCCTCCATTTTTTCTTTGTCATTATAATATAAAAGATTTGTAACTAAAACATTTCTTTACAGCAATGTCCATCAAAGATGTAAAAATCAAATGAAGAAAATGTGAAGTAATGTGCGTGTTGACACGTGGGTATTCTTCACCATCATTGTTGTGACAAAAGACATAAAAATGTCACAAGTTAACATATGTGTTTTCATATATCATTTGAGTCGCATTCTGAGAAAACTAGGCATAATGCATTATGCATGTGCGTAAAGTGTCGTCCCAGATTATCCTGTGCAGTCTGCACAGGCTAATCAGGGACGACACTTTCTGCCTAAATTGGATTTTTGCTAAGAAGAGACTTCATTTTAATGAAAAATGTCATAAAAGCGGAAAGTGTCGGCCCTAATTAGCCTGTGTGGACTGCACATGCTAATCTGGGACGACACTTTACGCACATGCATTATGCCCTTTTTTTCATTAGAACGCCACTCATTTTATTCCAGTTTTGTTGTGCCCCTTTCAGACATTGACTCTTCGTGTGGGCAATGAGGCCACAGCCAGAAACAAGAACCCTGCGGTAGAAGAGGCGTATGTGAGGTGAAAGACATTTGCTTGTTTTAAATGGAACTGTATTTTGCCTCTGTGTTAAAAAGAACCTGCTTTTAATGAATGCTTTGATATTAAGTGCTGTATAGAGTTATTGATATATTACTTATGAATTGGTTAAATGATGATACATTTACACACACAAAAAGATATAAATATTCTCACACAAAAATATATAAATATTCTAGCATGATCTCTTCATACATTATTTATTTTTTTCAAGAAAGAACACAATTTTTGTAAAACTACCCTATCAACACCTCATAAAAATTCTCACATTTTACATGACCTTCTGCTGCAGCTTTGTCTGTGGGGAGCCCGTGGAGATCCACTTGCAGCCCCAGATCTCCTTCCCCCAGGACTTGCCACCCTGCCCGGTGTCCAGGGAACCAAACCAGCAGGTCAGCCCAACCTTCACCACCACCGCCAGTCTGTACATGCACAGTTGTCTTAATATGAGCCACGTTCTGAGAAAACTGGACTTAATGCATGTGCGTAAAGTGTCGTCCCAGATTAGCCTGTGTAGTCCACACAGGCAAATCAGGACGACACTTTACGCTTTAATGACATTTTTCGTTGAAATGAAGTCTCTTTTTAGCAAAAATCCAATTTAGGCAGAAAGTGTCATCCCTGATTAGCCTGTGCAGACTGCACAGGCTAATCTGGGATGACACTTTATGCACATGCATTATGCCCAGATTTCACAGAACAAGACACAAATATTATGCAATTGATTCCTGTACAATGTAGTAAATTAAAAAGAAGTTTAAGAATTAGTTTTATTTGCTTGGGAACTTGGTTTTATTTATTCAAATCGTTTACGTTTTTTTTTTTTGCTTGATTATTAATTAT
>NC_068355.1:76508025-76562464 GCF_020536995.1 Dreissena polymorpha | reverse complement strand
AAAAACAATGCGAATAAACAAGAATATGAAAGTATAAGATAATCTGTCCACACCGTTACAAAATGTGACAAACACCGTTACGCCGCATAAAAAAGAAGACTTTATATACATTAAGATTCAACAAAAACTGCAAACGTGTTTTAACATCAGAAAGTCTTCAACAAGGTGACCAATGAAAGAATAATTTAGTATATAAACAGTACTCAAACATTTGAATAGAAATTCTTATAGTCGTAAAACGTAATTAAAATGTGTATTTAACACCGTTACGTGCACTTTAATTTTCTGAGAAATAAACTGACGATTTGGAATCGATGTAATAGCCACTCATGATACACTTTCATACAATAAACAACGCCGATAAAATTCATTTAAATTAAGTTGAAATAAAATATATATCAAACAAGTATTTATGTTCCGTACGGTGTTCTTTAACAGCTTTTGACGTGTGTCAAATAGCTTTTAATCGCGAATCTGGGTCACATTAGGTCGTGCACAGCTTAGGTTGACGTCCGTCTGACAATTCCCTAACTGATAACCGGTCTGTCGACACTGCTTTACTAATTGTGTTTTTGAATATATTTTTTTTATAAGAATGGAACCTAATCAAATATTCACCCAGACTTACTATTGATTTGTTTTATGCTTCATCTTTACACGAGACAATGTAAATGGGTAGATCTGGGAAGATTTGGGTAGATTTAGGTAATTCGTGTCGCCCTTGTAAAATAAGATTACAGTATTAGTATTGCGTATTGATCTGAGCTTTACTGAACTAAGGATATCACTGTTTGAACGTATTCATTATTGCAAATCAAGGTAAAAGTATTTATTGAATATTGGTTTTAAAATCTTACCCAAACGCTCTTAGTGAACTTTGATTATGCGATGGTGTTATGGAATTTGTATTTTGTTTATTAGCGCCACCTCAAATGTATTTTTTGGAAGGTGATTGGTCACGAAGATCCGTCTACATTTTTAGACACATGTATCTGTAATGCGTGCTTAAATAAAAATGAATTTTACAAGAACAAAATCGTGAGAGTATATTGTCGCCTATTTGTCCACTTCCATATCCATCACACCTTCTTTTCAGGGCTAAAAATTACCTATGGATAAGACCACGGCGTTTCAATTTAATGATGTGTTTAATATTTAAAGGATCGTGACATTTTCATAATTCAATGAATAACACTCTGTAAAAAATAAGTTGTATGTTCATTATTAATTCATGATTCGATTCATGGGAAAAAGAATCTGGTTCTGCATGGTAATTTTGCATCATTCTGAAAAATTATATTGATAATTATTTGAATGTGACATTGTATGGCGGTAATCTTCGTAGGTTGTGTATCATGTCCATTGGCTTCCTATTAGCCCCAACAAAATATTGAGGTAAAAGACACAATATACCTAGAAACCTAGATTTATTTCATTGAACATTTTCTTAAGTGAAAGCCGTATAAAGAATTAAATAGCACATGTAGCAAGGATTTAAATTGTTCTAGTATAATTACTCTGCTGACTGTATATAACTTACTCGCAAGATTAATTGTATATAGAACACAACTTTTGAACTATGTAATTGTATATTTTAAAATAGAATTTTATTTTAAAATTTCGTAAAAGACCCACAGTATTGTCAAAATAAAATGGTATAAACTTTTGCACATATTATTTTGTTCCTCACTTATTCACAGTTTAAGTTCAAATGAAAATTTATATGGAAAGTGTTGTCTGTATTATTTTAAGGAGAAACAGCAATAACATGTTGTGGATATAATAAAACAGAGAGAGCTATAAAATTGTGAAGATAATAATAACCCTTGGAACAAATACATAGAGCCGATTGAGCACCAGGGCCCTTGCTACACTTTGGGGGATTGGGGCCGGGGCCCTTAGAGGGGGGAATTCACGTCGTTTTCGGCGAAAAGGGGAATTGTACAAGATCTTTTCACCAATCATTCAACACATAATATTGCTCTATTTTAACGTGATTAACATAAATATACATTTAATCAAAGGTTTATAGCAAGATACCAGCTCGCAACATAGGTATCAAAGTAAAAAATAAATATTTTTTTTGTTTTGGAGGGGGGAATTTTTAGGTGAAATAAGGGAAAAAAGTATACTATTTTAAGGTGGGAATGGGGCCGTAGTTCGGCCCCAAAAACGGCCAAACGAGGGCCCTGAGCACATTTATCATCAGAGCATGAGGTGAGATAAATTTATTTGCATTCCTTGCAGTACAAATCTTGCCGTATGAAAACATTATTTACAGTTGATAGAAGATCATATTTCGGCTAAATAATAACTCATTTTTGAATAATAATGTCAAGAAAAATAAATAAAACTTTCTTGTGACTTTGACGGAAAAAAGGAACATCGGGACCCAATGTTATTTTCTTCAGAAGCTGTGTTGCATACTTTTTTCTTAATAAAGAATATATATGGGTGGGTGGAGAATGAGATTATTGATGCAAGTACCTGTGGTTCAGTCCTCATATTCATTATAAAGAAACGTAAAGTAGTACTTCTTGGACATTTTCGGGATGTTGATTTTTATCTATAAAAATATTACAGGATATGCATTTTAATAAATACGCATATTTATTAAACCTACCCAAAACTTTTTAAAACATCGAAAGTTATCGATGGTGACACCTCTGCATCATCTGCAAAAACTCATTATTATTTTAAATTTCGTATCACATAATATGGGCATGATGTAAACAATGGTGTCCTGAAGAATATCTTTTCTAATTGAAATTTTTTCTGCTCCGTTTTTAATTAATTTGATTTTAAAATATGCTACATTTGTCTCGTTGATGTTAATGTCCGCCATTTCGGAAATGCAATATGAAAATCATTTGTTAAATACTCACCGTTTGGCTTATGGCGTGTGATATTGGCTGCAATAGCCAATGAAAATCTCTGACTCTTTACAAGTCGAATTGGCACAACGAAACAACTTGTATTATAAACAAATTTTGAACAACACTTTCGGCAATCTGCGCATTTTTTTTTTCTAGTTTTGGATAAAATACTAGTTCGGCGGGTGAAATGTAAAAAAAAAACCGAAAGTGACTTTTATTTTTATTTGTATTTGTCGAAAAATAGGGTCGGTCGCTCCCGTAAAACAGATTATAAAAAATGCTGGCCCTATGCTATGTATCTATAGAGTATAAAGAGATCATTTCAGTGTGCCAACCCAATTATACTATACGAATCTTGGCTATATTGCACTGCTTTTAGATTGATATTCATTATATGCGTTATATATAATTGTCGCAAAAAATAGTGTATTCAATATACTGAAACTGCCAGTTTATATTTATTTCTGTTTCGGATATGTCATTGTATTTGTCGAATCTGACACGAAACGCAAATTGCTAGTGTCCTGTTATCTGGGCGTAGGTACGTTATGTTTTGTAAAGATTTATTAAATTATTTTGAATAGCACACGTAGGATGCAAAAAGGTGTGTGCTTGTTATTTGCTGTGCGGTTCCACTTACCGATTTTTTTCAATGCCCAAAACACTAGCGTAAATGTAATTACCCAACTTTTGAAATAAACTTATCAACTCATATATTTTTATAAAATTGCATCAACTTTTCACATACATTCAAAAGGAAATATTACATGTGGGTGCAATCATTTGCTCTTAAAATGTTAAGTTTATAATTATAACAATATTCATTATTGTTTAAAATATTTTATCTATATACACCGTCCGATTGATTAAGTTTTCTAAAACCTTCTTTAAAATATCATTCAAAGTTATTGTTTTTTTCTAACGAGGCTTTGTTTTCTTGCAAAAAAAACAACATTTTTTTCTATTGAATAGCTTGCATGGACACTCCTTGCGTGCTCAGCGTTCCGATATTTGCACAAACAAAAATTCATTTTGAAATAGCATATATATTTATGATTTTGCGCTGTTAAATAATGCTCTACATTCAACAGTTTGGCGCCATAACGAAACGAAAATATATATAAAAAAAAGATCCAGGGTTTTGTATGCTGGATTTAATTCAGAATTAATTAACTGCCATACAAATTGTATGGGGTGCATTGATGATATTTGGTAACGTCCTCGTAAACAGTTTACCTGTTACGTATTGCCGGTATTGCACGCCTCTGCATGTGTGCTCTGTTTACTATCCATACCTTGTAAAGGCCTGTAAATCAAGCATTACGGTACGTGCACAAACACAAAACATGTCTCGAAAACCGAAACTATGTTTACATGCCATTGAGTAATAAATTAGATTTTACCTTTCGATAAACACCCATTACGAATCCTCATATTAACGTGCGGCCTTTCCCGGATCTCTCAGCTTTCTACAAATCATATGACACGATATAGATATATATTGTTTTGCTATTAACAATTTATGGATATAGTAGCTGTATTTAAATACGGATTTTGATTGTGGATGCATATAGACTAAACCATATGCGATTGCAATCATGTTTATATGTCTAATATGATAATTGTGCCATACTTAAAAATTGACCAATTGCTGAACATAATGTTGTGTTTTTATTGTAAATAAAGGCGGACTTGTTGCATCCTTTGACGAACTTACGAATAGCAAATAAAACTGGAAGAACAATGTGCCGTTGAAATATTATGAAATATTTATGCGGTAAATACAACATATGTTTTCAGATGTATTAGGCTGCTCGCTGTCCTTAATCCATTTATGCCTAGCGCCTAGAACAAAGGCCTTGGCAAACAGCGTAGACCCAGATGAGACGCCGCATGATGCGGCGTCTCATAAGGGTCTGCGTTGTTTGCTTAAAGGAATTTGTGTAAGAAATATTATAAATATAGAAATAAATATAATCGACATCCCTAATTTTGGAAATAAATTGATCCAATTAAGAAGGATGGGAGAGTCCACTAGGCATAAATGGGTTAATCTGGCTTATAGTGTTGTCCCTACTTGAAACGTATTTTGGAAATGTTTTGAGGAACAAGGTTTTATTTTCTTCTAATGATATAATTATTAATGTTTGTGATTAGCAAATACAATTTAAACTACATACATACCTTTAATTATATTATACGAAGCGATTTTTATGCTTTCCAAACATGTACTTTGAATTATTAGCCGTTGCGTTACAATGCAATATTTTGGCGATATTTTCACACTGTTTATGTGTTTGCGGGCGTTAAATAAAATAAAATAATGTACTTGGATCAAGGATGTGTACTTCTTAACTATCTCATTGAGTAAAAATATATAGTGTTAAATCGTAGCGCTAAACACATCGAAGTTAAATGCAATTCACAATGCATAGCTATACAATGCTTGCGAATTAACTTTCACGTTTGGCAGTAGGCCGCTCCTTATTGGAATATTGGCAATCGTCCAAATCTTACATGCTTCGGAACAGGTAGACAGAACCTATTCAGATACAGGGTACTCCCGTAGTCGTTAAACTTTAGAATTGTAATTCAATCACATGCAATAAATGGACAATAACTCGCTGGCGTATTATAAATGGCATGCCTTTTAATTTAGAAACGTACTTCTAGCCTTTGTTCACATTATCAGAAATGAGCTGGCGCATACAAGGGAAACATTATACTCAAGGATAAAATATTACTTGGCTTTAAAATTAAACGTAAACAAAATCCAAACTTTGTTTATTAGAAGGACATTTGTAAACGCAATTCAACCGCAGCTATAATGCAAAATATATCTGTTAAAACAGCTTGCATTAGTTGACAATACATTAATAACACATAAGGAGAGAGCAGAACGTATTATTCTACCTCGAAAGGTACACAAACATGTGTTTTTAATAAATATCAAAGTCTTCTGTGTTTAACGGTAATGTTAAAACAGGAGTATTACTGAGATGGTGCCTACATACATGTAGATTGTATGTGTGGGTTTAAGTAGAGTATTAATTGTAGTTCACAATGAAACAAAAATATTAATGGTTTCTCAGTGGCGCACAATTGTTTTGTTTTAAGCTTCATTTGTACTCGAGACAACGTGTAATTTCCTAATAATGGGTAGATTTGGGAAGATTTGGGTAGATTTTGGTATTTCGTGTCGCCCCTTACGGCTGGTAAATCTATGTCTGTCCAGTTTATGCCTGGACATACCGAAGCTCAAATAATCTTCACCCATCAAATCAGACAAATGAGCGAGGAGGATGTTCTTTTGCAATGTTAAGTTGGGCGTTCGTTGTTTCGCCATTTCTTTCCAACTATCGTCTGCATTCACTTCCGTGTTTTTTTCCCCAAATTTGTATGCATGTTTGTTGTTGATTAAGAGATCGACGACAACAGCATAAAATCGATGCAGATATTTTGTGACTGCTGTTTCGACAGATGCCGGAAGCGTAAACCTCTTACATTATGCACTTTTTAAATTATTTAATCATCATCTTCAAGTAATATTAAGATTTTTCTTATCAACACATTTGTCTGCTAATAACATTCCACCATGTTGAGAGCACTTTTCAACGTCATGTTCTAAATATAGTAATATTTTTGGCTTGACGATTCAAGTTATAGAATTATTTTTAAACAAAAACGCATTTATTTTTCCTTAGTATTTAAGGACAAATCTTACCTTAGGTTCTACCTAAGGGACTTACTTAGTAAGAAAGTTAAAGAAATTTTTGCCTTAGGTAAATTCTTAGATAATTAAGGAAATTTAATCCATAATACTTAGGTGGTTGTTGAATACGGGCCTTTTGGTCGGTAAAAAAACATGGCCGCCAGTGTGCGGGGCATTTTTCTCTATATGTATATTGTGAAAACATGTGAACACTCTAGAAGTCACATTTTGCCCAATTTTCATGAAATTTGGTCAGAACATTTGTTTCCTTGATATGAGAGTTGAATTCGAAAATGGTTCCGGTCAGTTGAATAACATGGCTGCCGGGGGGCAGTTTTCCTTATTTGGCTATAGAGAAACCTTGTAAACACTCTAGAAGTCACATTTTTTTGCCCAATCATCATAAAAGTTGGTCAAAACATTGGTTTTATTGATATCTCGGACGAGTTCGAAAATGGTCCAGATCGGTGAAAAAAACATGGCCGCCAGTCGGCAGGGCATTTTTCTCAATATCTATATTGTGAAAACATGTGAACACTCCAGAAGTCACATTTTTGGCCCAATTTTTATGAAATTTGGTAAGAACATTTGTTGCCTTGATATGAGAATTGATTTCGAAAATGGTTCCGGTCAGTTGAAAAACATGGCTGCCAGGGTGGGTGGGCAGTTTTCCTTATTTGGCTATAGAGAAATCTTGTAAACACTCTAGAAGTCACAATTTTTGCCCAATTATCATGAAAGTTGGTCAAAACATTGTTTTTATTGATATCTCGGAAGAGTTCGAAAATGGTCCAGATCGGTGAAAAAACATGGCCGCCAGTGGGCGGGGCATTTTTCTCTATATGTATATGTGAAAACATGTGAACACTCTAGAAGTCACATTTTTGGCCCAATTTTCATGAAATTTGGTCAGAACATTTGTTTCCTTGATATGAGAGTTGAATTCGAAAATGGTTCCGGTCAGTTGAATAGAATGGCTGCCGGGGGAGGGGGGCAGTTTTCCTTATTTGGCTATAGAGAAACCTTGTAAACACTCTAGAAGTAACATTTTTTGCCCAATCATCATGAAAGTTGGTCAAAACATTTTGTTTTATTGATATCTCGGACGATTTCGAAAATGGTCCAGAGCGGTGAAAAAACATGGCCGCCGGTCGGCAGGTCATTTTTCTCTATAAGGCCAGCATTTTTTTATTATTTGTTTTACGGGAAATTTTAAAAATAATTGAGTCGGGGGGGATAAATAAAAATAAAAATAAAATCATCAAAAGTGAGCAGTCTACCAAAAAAATAAAAATAAAACTGTCTAAACCGATTATTTTTTTATTTTTGAAAATTTAAAATTCAGCCAATTTAACCTTATGTATACTTGCATTAACCTTTAAGTGTTTTATATATCTCATTACACTGTTGAAGAAGCTTTTTATAATAATAGTAAACATATTTATATATATATATTTATTGGTAAAAGCACATTTCGCATGTATTATACTATATTGCTTCAATAGAGACTATTAAACAAGCCAGGTGTGTAGTGTATTATAGTGATCGTTAAACTTTTGTTGAGTGTATATCATATGTATGTTTATAACAAATATAGCATGCATTTGACTTAAATAAAAAAGACTTAAAAACTTTTTACATTGTTTAAAAGCTTTTAATAACAACCAACTTTGTAACTTTTATCCATGGGTGGAATATGCCCACTAAAAATACTCTTTAATATACAGCAGACTTGCTTTATATCATGATCATTTGTATCAATCATGAAAAAAAAAGAGCCACGTAACAGGAAAATGGACTTTAGGGCGGTTGCGACCATTTTGGCTCCAAAAGAGCAGTCTGATCAGGATCCAAAATGTTCAACATAATTGTCATTCAGTCAGTACTTCTAAAGATGTTAAGCGAACACTTTGGATCCTGATCAGACTGCCCTTGAATTGATCTTGATTCAAACTTTGTGTAGTGAGAGTTCTAGTACATAAAATGTGAATATTTCATTTAAGAAACCGAGAGTTGTAGACTTATAAAAACATGTGCTGCTTTTCGTTTTATATTCAGAGAGAGTTATAGTGTTTATATATGTAAAGTGAAAACAAGGGGCATGACTACAATATTTGGTGTGAAACATCGTTATGAGGTTCTCTTTGAAGTTTGTTCAAATCATGCAGAAAATTTGCCCTCCCTAGTGGTTATTGTTTTGCGTATAAATATAAATAATATAATCATTCTCTGAAACAGCAAGGCCCATTGGTTTGTTACGTTGCATGCCAACCATATAGTGATTCTTTACTAAGTTTCCTTAAAGCATGTCTCCGTGGTCAAAATTGTTTGCGCTTCAGGGGTCAACTGATTTATATAGATTAATGTATTTGATAATCCCTAACAACACAAAAACCGCAAGGATCAGGGGTTCAATAGTTGGTGTGAAACATGTTATTGTTTTCATCTTCTAGGTGTGATCAAATCATACATTTGGAGTAAATAATAACCCGTCCTTGTTTCACATGATAAATATTTACTTATATAATAAAGAGCTTAAACAATCTTATTCTCTCAAAACGCATCTCTCAAAACGGATGGTTTAGGAGATAATTTTTTTTTGTATGTGGCATTGTATGGATGTAATCTTCATAGTTTTTAAATCATGTCCATTGGCTTCACATTAGCCCCAACAAAATATTGAGGTAAAAGACACAATATACCTAGAGACCTAGATTTATTTCATTGAACAAATAGTACATGTAGCAAGGATTTAAATTGTTCTAGTAGAATTACTCTGCTGACCGTATATAATTTACTCGCAAGATTAATTATATATAGAAAACACCTTTTGAACTATGTAATTGTATATTTTTAAAATAGTATTTTATTTTAATAATTTCGTAAAAGACTCACAGTATTGTCAAAATAAAATGGTGTAAACTTTTGCACATATTATTTTGTTCCTCTCTTATTCACAGTTTAAGTTCAAATAAAAATTTCTATGAAATGTGTTGTCTGTATTATTTTAAGGAGAAACAGCAATGACATTTTCTTGGATATATAATAAACAGAGAGAGCTATAAAATTGTGATGATAATAATAACCCTTGGAACAAATACATAGAGCCAATTGATCACATTTATCAACAGAGCCTGAGGTGTGATAAATTTACTTGCATTTCTTGCAGTACAAATCCTGCAGTATGAAAACATTATGTACAGTTGATAGAACATCATATTTCGGCTAAATTATAACTCATTTTTGAAAAATACATTAAGATGTATTTCTGATTTACAAAACTGATCAAATAATTAAGAAATAAATTCCATTTACTTTTTCATGACATTTTGAAAGTCAAAACTTTGGTTTCGTCTGTAGAAATTCAATAAAATGAACTGATCCAAACAAAGGGACGTAACTTGGTCAAAAGGTACCGGAAAAATGGTTAAAATGTTGATATAAAAATAGTTATACAGTTTAATATATGGAAAAAATGTTTTGTTTTAAGTTAATGAAGAATAATAAGCATGTTAATTTGCTACCGTGTCAAGAAAAATAATTAAAACTTTCTTGTGACTTTGACGCACATACGAACATCCGGACCCAATGTTATTTTCTTCAGAAGCTGTGTTGCATACTTTTTTTCTAAATAAAGAATATATATGGATGGGTGGGGAATGGGATTATTGATGCAAGTACCTGTGGTTCAGCCCTCATGTTCATTATAAAGAAACGTAAAGTAGTACTTCTTGGACATTTTCGGGATGTTGATTTTTATCTATAAAAATATTACAGGATCTAAATTTTAAAAATACGCATATTTATTAAACCTACCCAAAACTTTTTAACACACCGAAAGTTATCGATGGTGACATCTCTGCATCATCTGCAAAAACTCTAATTATTTTTAATTTCGTATCACATAATATGGGCATGATGTCAACAATGGTGTTCTGAAGATTAACTTTTCTAATTGAAATTATTTCTGCTCCGTTTTTAATTAATTTGATTTTAAAATATGCTACATTTGTCTCGTTGTTTTTAATGTCCGCCATTTCGGAAATGCAATATGAAAATCATTTGTTAAATACTCACCGATTGGCTAATAGCGTGTGGTATTGGCTGCAATAGTCAATGAAAATCGCTGACGCTTTACAAGTCGACTTGGCACAACGAAACAACCCGTATTATAAAAAAATTGTGAACAACACTTTCGGCAATCTGCGCATTTTTTCTAGTTTTGGATAAAATACCAGGTCGGCGGGTAAAATCTTAATAAAAAAAACGAAAGTGACTTTTATTTTTATTTGTATTTGTCGAAAAATTGGGTCGGGCGCTCCCGTAAAACAAATAATAAAAAAATGCTGGCCTAAGTATATTGTGAAAACATGTGAACACTCTAGAAGTCACATTTTTGGCCCAATTTTCATGAAATTTGGTCAGAACATTTGTTTCCTTGATAAGAGAGTTGAGTTCAAAAATGGTTCCGGTCAGTTGAATAACATGGCTGACGGGGGGGGGGGGGGGCAGTTTTCTGTATTTGGCTATAGAGAAACCTTGTAAACACTCTAGAAGTCACAATTTTTGCCCAATTATCATGAAAGTTGGTAAAAACATTGGTTTTATTGATATCTCGGACGAGTTCGAAAATGGTCCAGATCGGTGAAAAAACATGGCCGCCAGTGGGCGGTGCATTTTTCTCTATATGTATATAGTGAAAACATGTGAACACTCTAGAAGTCACATTTTTGGCCCAATTTTCATGAAATTTGGTAAGAACATTTGTTTCCTTGATATGAGAGTTGAATTCGAAAATGGTTCCGGTCAGTTGAATAGCATGGCTGCCGGGGGAGGGGGGCAGTTTTCCTTATTTGGCTATAGAGAAACATTGTAAACACTCTAGCAGTAACATTTTTTGCCCAATCATCATGAAAATTGGTCAAAGAAATGGTTTAATTGATATCTCGGACGAGTTTGAAAATGGTCCAGATCGTTGAAAAAACATGGCCGCCAGTCGGCAGGGCATTTTTCTCTATATCTATATAGTGAAAACATGTGAACACTCTAGAAGTCACATTTTTGGCCCAATCTTCATGAAATTTGGTCAGAACATTTGTTTCCGTGATATGAGAGTTGAATTCGAAAATGGTTCCGGTCAGTTGAATAGCATGGCTGCCGGGGGAGGGTGGCAGTTTTTCTTATTTGGCTATAGAGAAACCTTGTAAACACTCTAGAAGTCACATTTTTTGCCCAATCGCCATGAAAGTTGGTCAAAACATTGGTTTTATTGATATCTCAGAGGAGTTCGAAAAAGGTCCAGATCGGTGAAAAAACATGGCCGCCAGTGGGCGGGGCATTTTTCTCTATATGTATATGTGAAAACAAGTGAACTCTCTAGAAGTCACATTTTTGGTCCAATTTTCATGAAATTTGGTCAGAACATTTGTTTCCTTGATATGAGAGTTGAATTCGAAAATGGTTCCGGTCAGATGAATAGCATGTCTGCCGGGGGAGGGGGGCAGTTTTCCTTATTTGGCTATAGAAAAACCTTGTAAACACTCTACAAGTAACATTTTTTGCCCAATCATCATGAAAGTTGGTCAAAACAATGTTTTTATTGATATCTCAGACGAGTTTGAAAATGGTCCAGATCGGTGAAAAAACATGGCCGCCAGTCGGCAGGGCATTTTCTCTATATGTATATAGTGAAAACATGTGAACACTCTAGAAGTCACATTTTTGGCCCAATTTTTATGAAATTTGGTCAGAACATTTCTTTTCTTGATCTGAGAGTTGAATTCGAAAATGGTTCCGGTCAGTTGAATAGCATGGCTGCCGGGGGAGGGTGGCAGTTTTCCTTATTTGGCTATAGAGAAACCTTGTAAACACTCTAGAAGTCACATTTTTTGCCCAATCGTCATGAAAGTTGGTCAAAACATTGGTTTTATTGATATCTCGGACGAGTTCGAAAATGGTCTAGATCGGTGAAAAAACATGGCCGCCAGTCGGCAGGGCATTTTTGTCTATATGTATATGTGAAAACATGTGAACACTCTAGAAGTCACATTTTTGGCCCAATTTTCATAAAATTTGGTCAGAACATTTGTTTCCTTGATATGAGAGTTGAATTCGAAAATGGTTCCGGTCAGTTGAATAGCATGGCTGCCGGGGGAGTGGGGCAGTTTTCCTTATTTGGCTATAGAGAAACCTTGTAAACACTCTAGAAGTAACAATTTTTGCCCAATCATCATGAAAGTTTGTCAAAACATTGGTTTTATTGATATCTCGGACGAGTTCGAAAATGGTCTAGATCGGTGAAAAAACATGGCCGCCAGTCGGCCAGGGCATTTTTCTCTATGTGTATATTGTGAAAACATGTGAACACTGTAGAAGTCACATTTTTGGCCCAATTTTCATGAAATTTTGTCAGAACATTTGTTTCCTTGATATGAGAGTTGAATTCGAAAATGGTTCCGGTCAGTTGAATAGCATGGCTGCCGGTGGAGGGTGGCAGTTTTCCTTATTTGGCTATGGAGAAACTTTGTAAACACTCTAGAAGTAACATTTTTTGCCCATTCATCATGAAAGTTGGTCAAAACATTGGTTTTATTGATATCTCGGACGATTTCGAAAATGGTCCAGATCGGTGAAAAAACATGGCCGCCAGTGGGCGGGGCATTTTCCTCTATATGTATATGTGAAAACATGTGAACACTCTAGAAGTCACATTTTTGGTCCACTTTTCATGAAATTTGGTCAGAACCTTTGTTCTCTTGATATGAGAGTTGAATTCGAAAATGGTTCCGGTCAGATGAATAGCATGTCTGCCGGGGGAGGGGGGCAATTTTCCTTATTTGGCTATAGAGAAACCTTGTAAACACTCTAGAAGTAACATTTTTTGCCCAATCATCATGAAAGTTGGTCAAAACATTCGTTTTATTAATATCACGGATTAGTTCGAAAATGGTCCAGATCGGTGAAAAAAACATGGCCGCCGGTCGGCAGGGCATTTTTCTCAATATCTATATTGTGAAAACATGTGAACACTCTAGAAGTCACATTTTTGGCCCAATTTTCATGAAATTTGGTAAGAACATTTGTTGCCTTGATATGTGAGTTGAATTCGAAAATGGTTCCGGTCAGTTGAATAGCATGGCTGCCGGGGGAGGGGGGCAGTTTTCCTTATTTGGCTATAGAGAAACATTGTAAACACTCTAGAAGTCACATTTTTTGCCCATTCATCATGAAAGTTTGTCAAACAATGGTTTCATTGATATGTCAGAGGAGTTTGAAAATGGTCCAGATCGGGGAAAAAACATGGCCGCCAGTCGGCAGGGAATTACTCTATATGTATATAGTGAAAACATGTGAACACTCTAGAATTCACATTTTTGGCCCAATTTTCATGAAATTTGGTCAGAACATTTGTTTCCTTGATATGAGAGTTAAATTCGAAAATGGTTCCGGTCAGTTGAATAGCATGGCTGCCGGGGGAGGGGGGCAATTTTCCTTATTTGGCTATAGGGAAACAATGTAAACACTCTAGAAGTAACATTTTTTGCCCAATCATCATGAAAGTTGGTCAAAACAATGGTTTTATTGATATCTCGGTCGAGTTTGAAAATGGTCCAGATCGGTGAAAAAACATGGCCGCCAGTCGGCAGGGCATTTTTCTCTATATCTATATAGTGAAAACATGTGAACACTCTAGAATTCACATTTTTGGCCCAATTTTCATGAAATTTGGTCAGAACATTTGTTTCCTTGATATGAGAGTTGAATTCGAAAATGGTTCCGGTCAGTTGAATAGCATGGCTGCCGGGGGAGGGTGGCAGTTTTCCTTATTTGGCTTAGAGAAACCTTATAAACACTCTAGAAGTCACATTTTTTGCCCAATCGTCATGAAAGTTGGTCAAAACATTGGTTTTATTGACATCTCGGACGAGTTCGAAAATGGTCCAGATCGGTGAAAAAACATGGCCGCCAGTGGGCGGGGCATTTTTGTCTATATGTATATGTGAAAACATGTGAACACTCTAGAAGTCACATTTTTGGCCCAATTTTCATCAAATTTGGTCAGAACATTTGTTTCCTTGATATGAGAGTTGAATTCGAAAATGGTTCCGGTCAGATGAATAGCATGTCTGCCAGGGGAGGGGGGCAGTTTTCCTTATTTGGCTATAGAAAACCTTGTAAACACTCTAGAAGTAACAATTTTTGCCCAATCATCATGAAAGTTGGTCAAAACATTGGTTTTATTGATATCTCGGACGAGTTTGAAAATGGTCTAGATCGGTGAAAAAACATGGCCGCCAGTCGGCAGGGCATTTTTCTCTATATGTATATTGTGAAAACATGTGAACACTGTAGAAATCACATTTTTGGCCCAATTTTCATGAAATTTGGTCAGAACATTTGTTTCCTTGATATGAGAGTTGAATTCGAAAATGGTTCCGGTCAGTTGACTAGCATGGCTGCCGGGATGGGGGGGGGGCAGTTTTCTGTATTTGGCTATAGAGAAACCTTGTAAACACTCTAGAAGTCACAATTTTTGCCCAATTATCATGAAAGTTATTCAAAACATTGGTTTTATTGATATCTCGGACGATTTCGAAAATGGTCCAGATCGGTGAAAAAACATGGCCGCCAGTGGGCGGGGCATTTTTCTCTTTATGTATATGTGAAAACATGTGAACACTCTAGAAGTCACATTTTTGGCCCAATTTTCGTGAAATTTGGTCAGAACATTTGTTTCCTTGATATGAGAGTTGAATTCGAAAATGGTTCCGGTCAGATGAATAGCATGTCTGCCGGGGGAGGGGGGCAGTTTTCTTATTTGGCTATAGAGAAACCTTGTAAACACTCTAGAAGTCACATTTTTTGCCCAATCATCATGAAAGTTGGTCAAAACAATGGTTTTATTGATATCTCAGACGAGTTTGAAAATGGTCCAGATCGGTGAAAAAAACATGGCCGCCAGTCGGCAGGGCATTTTTCTCTATATGTATATAGTGAAAACATGTGAACACTCTAGAAGTCACATTTTTGGCCCAATTTTCATGAAATTTGGTCAGAACATTTGTTTCCTTGATATGAGAGTTGAATTCGAAAATGGTTCCGGTCAGTTGAATAGCATGGCTGCCGGGGGAGGGTGGCAGTTTTCCTTATTTGCTATAGAGAAACCTTGTAAACACTGTATAAGTCACATTTTTTGCCCAATCGTCATGAAAGTTGGTCAAAACATTGGTTTTATTGATATCTCGGAAGAGTTTGAAAATGGTCTAGATCGGTGAAAAAACATGGCCGCCAGTCGGCGGGCATTTTTCTCTATGTGTATATTGTGAAAACATGTGAACACTGTAGAAGTCACATTTTTGGCCCAATTTTCATGAAATTTTGTCAGAACATTTGTTTCCTTGATATGAGAGTTGAATTCGAAAATGGTTCCGGTCAGTTGAATAGCATGACTGCCGGTGGAGGATGGCAGTTTTCCTTATTTGGCTATAGAGAAACCTTGTAAACACTCTAGAAGTAACATTTTTTGCCCAATCATCATGAAAGTTGGTCAAAACATTGGTTTTATTGATATCTCGGACGATTTCGAAAATGGTACAGATCGGTGAAAAAACATGGCCGCCAGTGGGCGGGGCATTTTTCTCTATATGTATATGTGAAAACATGTGAACACTCTAGAAGTCACATTTTTGGCCCAATTTTCATGAAATTTGGTCAGAACATTTGTTTCCTTGATATGAGAGTTGAATTCGAAAATGGTTCCGGTCAGATGAATAGCATGTCTGCCAGGGGAGGTGGGCAGTTTTCCTTATTTGGCTATAGAGAAACCTTGTAAACACTCTAGAAGTAACATTATTTGCCCAATCATCATGACAGTTGGTCAAAACATTGGTTTTATTGATATCTCGGATTAGTTCGAAAATGGTCCAGATCGGTGAAAAAAACATGGCCGCCGGTCGGCAGGGCATTTCTCTCAATATCTATATTGTGAAAACATGTGAACACTCTAGAAGTCACATTTTTGGCCCAATTTTCATGAAATTTGGTCAGAACATTTGTTTCCTTGATATGAGAGTTGAATTCGAAAATGGTTCCGGTCAGTTGAATAGCATGGCTGCCGGGGGAGAGTGGCAGTTTTCCTTATTTGGCTATAGAGAAACCTTGTAAACACTGTAGAAGTCACATTTTTTGCCCAATCGTCATGAAAGTTGGTCAAAACATTGGTTTTATTGATATCTCGGAAGAGTTTGAAAATGGTCTAGATCGGTGAAAAAACATGGCCGCCAGTCGGCAGGGCATTTTGCTCTATGTGTATATTGTGAAAACATGTGAACACTGTAGAAGTCACGTTTTTGGTCCAATTTTCATGAAATTTGGTCAGAACATTTGTTTCCTTGATATGAGAGTTGAATTCGAAAATGGTTCCGGTCAGTTGAATAGCATGGCTGCCGGTGGAGGGTGGCAGTTTTCCTTATTTGGCTATAGAGAAACCTTGTAAACACTCTAGAAGTAACATTTTTTGCCCAATCATCATGAAAGTTGGTCAAAACATTGGTTTTATTGATATCTCGGACGAGTTCGAAAATGGTCTAGATCGGTGAAAAAACATGGCCGCCAGTCGGCAGGGCATTTTTCTCTATATGTATATTGTGAAAACATGTGAACACTCTAGAAGTCACATATTTGGCTCAATTTTCATGAAATTTGGTCAGAACATTTGTTTCCTTGATATGAGAGTTGAGTTCGAAAATGGTTCCGGTCAGTTGAATAACATGACTGCCGGGCGGGGGGCAGTTTTCTGTATTTGGCTATAGAGAAACCTTGTTAACACTCTAGAAGTCACAATTTTTGTCCAATCATCATGAAAGTTGGTCAAAACATTGGTTTTATTGATATCTCGGACGAATTCGAAAATGGTCCAGATCGGTGAAAAAAACATGGCCGCCAGTCGGCAGGGCATTTTTCTCAATATCTATATTGTGAAAACATGTGAACACTCTAGAAGTCACATTTATGGCCCAATTTTCATGAAATTTGGTCAGAACATTTGTTGCCTTGATATGAGTGTTGATTTGGAAAATGGTTCCGGTCAGTTGAAAAACATGGCTGCCAGGGTGGGTGGGCAGTTTTCCTTATTTGGCTATAGAGAAATCTTGTAAACACTCTAGAAGTCACAATTTTTGCCCAATTATCATGAAAGTTGGTCAAAACATTGTTTTTATTGACATCTCGGACGAGTACGAAAATGGTCAAGATCGGTGAAAAAACATGGCCGCCAGTCGGCGGGGCATTTTTCTCTATATGCATATGTGAAAACATGTGAACACTCTAGAAGTCACATTTTTGGCCCAGTGTTCATGAAATTTGGTCAGAACATTTGTTTCCTTTATATGAGAGTTGAATTCGAAAATGGTTCCGGTCAGATGAATAGCATGTCTGCCGGGGGAGGGGGGCAGTTTTCCTTATTTGGCTATAGAGAAACCTTGTAAACACTCTAGAATCAACATTTTTTGCCCAATCATCATGAAAGTTGGTCAAAACATTGGTTTTATTGATATCTCGGATTAGTTCGAAAATGGTCCAGATCGGTGAAAAAACATGGCCGCCAGTGGGCGGGGCATTTTTCTCTATATGTATATAGTGAAAACATGTGAACACTCTAGATGTCACATTTTTGTCCCAATTTTCATGAAATTTGGTCAGAAGATTTGTTTCTTTGATATGAGATTTGAGTTCGAAAATGGTTCCGGTCAGTTAAATAACAAGGCTGCCGGGGGGGGGGGGGGGGTTCCTTATTTGGCTATAGAGAAACCTTGTTAATACTCTAGAAGTCACAATTTTTGCCCAATCATCATGAAAATTGATCAAAACATTGGTTTTATTGATATCTCGGACGAGTTCGAAAATGGTCTAGATCGGTGAAAAAACATGGCCGCCAGTGGTCGGGGCATTTTTCTCTATATGTATATACTATGAAAACATGTGAACACTCTAGAAGTCACATTTTTGGCCCAATTTTCATAAAATTGTGTCAGAACATTTGTTTCCTTGATATGAGAGTTGAGTTCGAAAATGGTTCCGGTCAGTTGAATAACATGGCTGCCGGGGGAGGGGGGCAGTTTTCCTTATTTGGCTATAGAGAAACATTGTAAACACTCTAGAAGTCACATTTTTTGCCCAATCATCATGAAAGTTAGTGAAAACATTGGTTTTATTGATATCTCAAACGAGTTCGAAAATGGTCCAGGTCGGTGAAAAAACATGGCCGCCAGTGGGCGGGGCATTTTTCTCTATATGTATATTGTGAAAACATGTGAACACTCTAGAAGTCACATTTTTGGCCCAATTTTCATGAAATTTGGTTAGAACATTTGTTTCCTTGATATGAGAGTTGAGTTCGTATAAATGCCGAGGGGGGAGGGGGGCAGTTTTCTTATATTTATATAGTAAAAAAAGCTTGTGAACACTCTAGAAATCACAATTTTTTGCCCAATCATCATGAAACTTGGTACAAAGATTGGGTTTTTATATATCACATAATTATTGCCATAATTATTGCCCTTAGACTGTCCAAATTTTCATTATATTATACAAAATCCTTGTAAACACTCTAGAGGTCACAATTTTGTTTCAGATTTTATGAATCTTGGTCATAATATTTATTTTTGTAAGCAAAGTTTGATATTTGGGAACTCAAAATATAGGTCACCAGGTCAAATCTTACAAAAACAAAAACACTCCATATGCTAGAGTTTTGGTTCAATAATGATGAAACTTAGCCAGGATGTTTTTCTGGACAATATCTAGGTCAAGTTTGACGTTTGGTAAAGATTGAATGAACCGACTCCTCTCAGGTGAGCGAACTAGGGCCATTTTGGCCCTCTTGTTATTATGGATATTTCACATGTATTGAAAAAAAATTGAAACAACATATTAAAACATAAAAAAAGGAATTTCAAAAGGATGTACAAGACTTCTAACCCAACCAAATAAACCAGAAATTCATTGGCAAATGTTTACTGCCTATTATGCTTGGGACCAACAAAATGTCTTACAATTACATAGAAAACTTACATCTGAACACTTTCATATGGATAGCCAATGAAAAATGAGAAATTCTACTTTCATCTGAAATGTGTCATTGTTTTCAATTGTATAAAAATGCTTTAGGTGAGAAGGGAAAAATACGTGATGGTGTAATATAATTAATTCAACAGACTTCCAAAATGGTAGAAATATTTAGAGACAAAAAACGAATTGCAGATACAAGTGATAAACGATTAATACAAATAAAAGTAGATGTTTGGTTTTTGCAATGGGAAAATAGCATAGTAAATGACACTGACATTGCAAAAAATAAAAAATATAAATGTTTTATGTCTAAGCAATGTATGGAAGACATTCAATCCTGTTTACAAGTATTTATTGAATTGACTGATAATGTGTTTAGTTTAAAAACAAGCATTCCAATAACATCAGCCCTGTTAAATTCAGATGTTAGTGAAATTGTATTTTGCCAACAATATGCAACTTACAATGGTGCAAATGCTTATCTATCTGCATACCAATATAAAAAATCTATGAATTCTGAACCAACAACATTATTTAATATAAGCATGCCAGGTCATAAGAAGAAAATTCAAACAAGGTGTGCCAACCAGTCATCATAACAGGCATTAAAATCTTCGCATTAATGAATGTAATATTATTTAAATGTGTAGGACGTGAAGCTCCTATTGCTCATCACAATGAAACATTAATTATAACCTGTCAGGTTATAATACCCTAAGTGGGTATATTTGGCGGTTATTGATATTCATACGTTTGTTCTGTATTTTGCTCATCACATTCCATACTGAAATCTATGCACAACATATTTTTTATGAAATTAATGAATGAAAAAACATTATATCTGTTTAAAATAAATGCTACATTTATATATGATTTATTATTTCATAAAAAGTAAGTTTTTTTTACCATTTTAAACATAAAACATGATATTGAATAAATACAAATTAAGGTATGATGTACAGTGTATTATTTGTTCTTTGATATTTGTATATAAATACATCTGATTTATTCAAAGCACTGTAAACGTATTTTCAATCTATATATGCATTGTATATTTATAAATGTTCCTATTGTATGACCTGTAATATTATCTCATGTTAGCGTCTTCCTACAGCATGACAGATCATCATGTACATCCAACACTGTAGAATTCATGATGTCTATTACTTGTTTTGTAGGTTGACAGTTGACCACACGCCCTTTCTACACTTTTTACTCGTGAAATGGCCACGCCTAACTGGCCAAGTTAAAATATACCGCGACAGTCAATTTCAACACTGAAATACATTATATTACATTACAATTTTAAAAAATCAACAACTGATTTAAATTTTAATGTGTAGGTATATTCACATTATAGTTACAAATCACTTTGTGCAATAGAATCAATTATTTGAAAATATTTTATTATTGTGATTTATTATAAAATCATGAACCACAATTAGTTTACATTCCAGACAATGAACCTGATTATAAATTGTATATATATATTGTTTGATGTTAAAATACTTTAAAACAATATGAACATATTAATATGTTACATCCAATTAATAATGAAATCTATTGATGTATAATACATTCTTATACATGCATAATTATGATGTACATACTTCTGCAAGATCATCCCTGTGACTTGTGAATGGTCAGAGCAAATGCAGGTTTCAACGGGAATTGCTCTCGTTCCGCAGTAACTATCTTGTCCTTTGGATTATACACAAAACTAACATTACATTTCTATTTAATGATTCATTCAATGGATCATTATTAATAATTGGAAACTACAGTATGTGTTAAGATTGTTTGTTAATTAGTAACCTTATTTCGACAATATTATAAAATTAAAATGACCTGTATATCCATGTCAGAATTATACATTTCTTATCTTTTTGAAATTATAATGACTCATGTGGAATCATAAATTGTAAATATAATACAAACATGTTGAATTTACTCATTATTGTTAATAAATGATGAATAACTGTGAATACAATTTTTTGAATATCAATTGTGATTAACACTGAGGGAAACTCAACCACAACTTTTTCTGCAGTAATTGCACGCACAATGTCGGTTACTCCATTCACACGTTTTTCATTCAAGGTGTGAATAAGCTGAACTGGGCATGCATTTTTTAACCACAACATTTTTGGTGCAGCAATTCTGTCCAAGTCTTGTTTATGTCCACGATCGTTGGATGAAAACTCAAACAATTCCCCAGGATATTTCTGAAATACAGTTCTCTTATAGTGGCGAAAAGCTTTGTGTTTTGTGCTGATCTGTTGCCAGTGAGAAGCCTTGATAATTACTTCACACATTCATAACTTCATCACTGAAATTTCCGTGAAAAACATTTTTTTACTGTATTAGACAGTAAGATTTCAGCTGCTGTCGTTCGCATATATTGTTCCAATAACATTTTGTGTGTGAAAACATCTTTGAATAAAAAGCAGTTAAAATAGTATTCCCCAGTGTCACTGTATGGAAGATTGACCACTAGTGGGAGTTGATAGAAGTCCCCACACAAAACAATTTGAATACCACCAAATGGTCAATTGTTTTTTTTTTTCATTTTGCAAACATTGTATATGCTGTCCATAGACTTTTACTTATCATTTAACATTCATCTATGATAACACAATCAGTTTACACATGCTCATGGTAAGCTTTTGTGATCGCCTTTTGTCCGTCGTGCGTCGTGAGTTGTGCGGCGTCAACATTTGCCTTGTTAACACTCTAGAGGCCACATTTATTGTGCAGTATTCATGAAATTTGGTCAGAAGATTGGTCTCAATGATATCTTGGATGAGTTCGAAAATGGTTACGTTTGCTTGAAAAACATGGCTGCCAAAGGGCGGGGCATTTTTCCGTATATGGCTATATATGGCTATAGAAAAATCCTGTAAACACTCTAGAGGCAACATTTATTGTCCGATCTTCATGAACCTTGGTCAGATGATTTATCCCAATAATATCTTGGACGAGTTAAAAAATGATGCCGGTTGGTTGAAAAACATGGCCGCCAGGGGGCGGGGCATTTTTCCTTATCTGGCTATATTAAAACCTTGTTAACACTCTAGAGGCCACATTTATTTTCCGATCTTCATGAAACTTGGTCAGAAGAGTTGTCCCAATAATATCTTGGATAGGTTCGAAAATGATTTCGGTTGCTTTAAAAACATGGCCACATGGGGGGGGAGGGGCATTTTTCCTAATATGGCTATACATGGATATAGTAAAATCTTGTTAACACTCTAGAGACCACATTTATTGTCCGATCGTCATGAAACTTGGTCAGAAGATTCATCCCAATACTATCTTGGACGAGTTCAAAAATGATGCCGGCTGGTTGAAAAACATGGCCGCTAGTGGGCGGGGCATTTTTCCTTAAATGGCTAGAGTAAAACTGTGCTAACACTATAGAGGCCACATTTATTTTCCGATCTTCATGAAACTTGGACAGAAGATGTGTCCCAATGATATCTTGAATAGGTTCTAAAATGGTTTCGGTTGCTTTAAAACATGGCGACCAGGGGGCGGGGCATTTTCCCTTATATCGCTTTAGTAAAACCTTGTTAACACTCTACAGGCCACATTTATTGTTCAATCTTTTTGAAATTTGGTCAGAAGATTTGTCTCAATGGTGTCTTGGATGAGTTTGAAAATTATTACGTTTGATTGAAAACAAACGGCTGCCAAGGGGCGGGGAAATTTTCCTAATATGGCTATATATGCCTATAGAAAAATCTTGTTAACACTCTAGAGGCAACATTTATTGTCCGATCTTCATGAAACTTGGCCAGAAGATTTATCCCAATAATATCTTGGACGGATCTAAAAATGATGCCGGCTGGTTGAAAAACATGGCTTCCAGGGGGCGGGGCATTTTTCCTTATATGGCTATAGTAAAACCTTATAAACACTTTAGAGGCCACATTTATTTTCCGATCTTCATGAAACTTGGTCAGAAGATTTGTCTCAATGATACCTTGGATGAGTTTGAAAATGGTTTCGATTGCTTAAAAAACATGGCCACCAGGGGGCGGGGCATTTTTCCTAATATGGCTATATATTGCTTTAGTAAAACCTTATGTACACTCTAGAGACCACATTTATTGTCCGATCATCATGAAACTTGGTCACAAGATTTGTACCAATGATATATTGGATGAGTTCGAAAATGGTTCCTTGGTGGAAAAAACATGGCCGCCAAGGGGGCGTGGCATCTTTCCTTAATTAACACTCTAGAAGCCATATTTATTGTCCGATCATCATCAATCTTTGTCAGAAGATTTGTCCCAATGATATCTTGGACAAGTTCAAAATGGTTTCAGTTTCTTGAAAAACATGACCACCAGTGGGTGGGGCTCTTTGCCTTATATGGCTTCATGAATCTTTATTAAACTTTGTCAGAATATGTGTTTAAATGATATCTTGGATTTGTTTGAAAATGGTTCTGGTCTGTTGAAAAAACGTGGCTGTCAGGGTGTTCATAAGTCATGAAAGTTGGTTAGAACATTTGTTCTAATGACATCTTGGGCTGCACAGAACAGATCAGTTTCTTTAAATCTCAGGTGAGCGACTTTGGGCCTTTCAGGCCCTCTTCTTTCAACAACGCTCTAATATCTAAGGCCCTCTTCTTTCAACAACGCTCTAATATCTGGAATTAAAGCTGACAATATTTCTTCAGGATCATGACGACCATCTAAAAATACCGACGAACTTGTGAACAGTGTTGACACCATATGGCCTTCCACTACCTGAAAATAAAGATTGTTCAAATACACATATAATGATGCATCGATTTCAAATGCAAAATGCTATGTTAGTCTTAAAATATGTACATGTATTACTTCAAATATCTATCTATCGATATGTGTATACTGCCAAGCGCCCTTCGAGCATTGTAGGCAGATATGGACGTTATCAAATCCGTTTTCTGTGATGAACCAGTACTTGGTATCTATGGAGGAGATGATGAGAACGCTTCTCGAGTAGGAAGAGAACCCACGAACTCCTGATCGCAAGGCGGACACCCCATCCACTACACCACCGCTATCTGTATATTGTTCGAGCCCACTCTAATCAGCGCTTTTATTATTCTAGTTAATGAAATATAATTTCTAGGACAATAATAAAAGTTATGTCTATAACTGATAGACATATCATGTATTTTAATGATTCTTAGTTTATAGTAGGAAATATACAGTCATTGTCAGTAACATTGATAGAATACCAAACGAAATATAATGTGGTAAAGAACAAAATCAGAAATGCGATGATACAAATATGGTATATATATATTATAAAGCAAATTAAGTAAATAAAGTAAATATTACCGTAAACTACACAGGCAATCCCGGTGGAACATGTAACTTGAACACATAGCCCTTTGGAGTGTAATACATTTGCAATATCGGAGACAACATACGATTCCCCTGTGCCAGCGGATCCCAAAATCAATAAATTGTGACCGTGTGCGTGTAATTGCGGTGAATTCATTTTAATTGAGAATGAATATCTCAAATATGTTCCGTATCACTAAGAATGAAAAGGTAAAACAATTAATATCGATATTGCCTTATTTTCGTTCTTTAAATTGTACAACTCGTGATTTGTTTACTTTTTGTGGGCGTGTGAATTTTTAAACCAGGCTGCAAGTCATTAATTAGTTAGTTGTATCAAAATACCGGGAACCATGACTTGATTTTATCGGACCAATCACATGTAGTTTTACAAACGGTAATGAACATTTATCCGAAGCATTCCAAAGTGTTATGGCTGAAAAGAATTCACCATCATCGTTTATGTAAATATGGGCTATAATTTAGACAAGAGTGTTAATTAATTTGTTTGACAGTTGTATCCCTTGTATATATGTATAGTTTATATACCTTTTATGTCCCTGTGCTTTGCCACGACAATATCACTGCGTCCCAAGATGTCCCACTATGTATCGTGATGACGAAATTAGTTGCCACGCTAGGCTGAATCACAGTGATGCGTGGCGGAATGCATAAATCCTGCTAGACGTAATGCACTTTTAATTAGCGGAAATTCTAACATGCTTCTTTTATAAATCGAACTTATACTTGACTTATACTTTCAAAACCGCAGTAAAACGCGCATAATAGTGAAGTGTTATGTATTATGGTTCAAACGGTAGTGAATTTTGTTTAAAATGTAAGAATGTTTTACTGTTGTTATACTAGTGTGAAATTACAGTTACTTATACTGAAACAAATGCTAATAAAAATATATTTTTTATTTTCGTTGTTAACTAAACTTACTGTTAATGTATCATCATTAATATGTAATGCAGCGTTTTATATTATCAGCAGAAAGAACTTTCCATTCAAAACAAGAGTAGCAACACTGAAATCGACCTAGTGTTCGCAATTGACGCAGAAAGCCATACAGACAGCACATTGCAAATAGAAACAGTGAAGAGATAGCATGGATGATAAGACTAATCCCCAAACTCCAGTGCGCAGCTTCATTGAGGAACCGGATATCCAGTGGAGGTACGGTAAGCCGAACTTTGAGGTCGTGGATAGAGCCTACCTCGCTGGGAAGATTAGAAACCACCCAGTAGGGTCGCTGGAGAAAACGGTAGAAAACCTGGTGAAAACCTGGGAAATGGAGAGCACGCATAAGATGCATGAGAAGGTAAGCATCTGACAACAGTCATTCAATATAATCATACGGTTTTAATTTTAGAAATATAAACGGTCACAATTGTGAAGGTCCTTTTTTAAATTAATTACTTTCAACAGCGCTCAGGTAATTGAAGAAAGGAAAACACTTATATTGCATGAGACAATGTGAGATGTAAAACGTATATTATTGTACCAACACAAACCGGCTTGTCGTAGTAAGTGGTTTGGGAAATAGTGAGGCCGATTGGGACTTCGAATGGACAAAATATGTAGGTCGAGTAGTACGGATGATAAAATAGATGGCGAAAACCAACATGTTATTGATCTCAGTTTTGATAAAAAGGTATTATGATTATTGCAATCAACAGAAACTACAACCCCATTAATACCATCAGATCTATACATTAATAACGAGAATATAGAAACAATGACAAGTCTGGTGGAACGAAACGAACAAAATATGATATCCATTCGCCTAAACTAAAATGCGATCGTCTACGTTCATAGACCCAGAAGCTCGAATCCAAAGAAATAACATGATTTTTATTTTTTAAATAAATATCTTCAGCATGACTAAATATAGAGCACCGATTCTAAATTTCTTGAATTTCTAACTATATCTTGACCCCAGTAAAATATATAATATAAGAGCTCGTTGCGAAGGATACCAAGAGATAAAGGTCCGTCAGCTTCAGGACATGCTCTACAAATTCCTCTTATTCTCAATCATACGCGAGACCTGCATAGCCTGGCGAAAGGGCTGAGGGTAGAGGCCTTCAAACCCAAGTGTCTTCCAAGACTACTCCGCATCTCCTACCTGGATCACAAGACCGATGATTACGTCCGGAATATGAATACGCACTTCTTTATGGCGTACCACTTGGGTCAAAAGTCAACAAGACCTACTAGGTAAAAAGAGAAATGTACTTCGACTTACAATATGTACGTCTAAGTACATTTTTTAGACGTACAGTTTTTACCGACCCGTGCGTGTAAGCCAACCAGAAGACGCCTTTAATGGCGGATAATACGCCGGTTCTTTTGCTACCTGGTGTGTTTATTCTATTGCTAGTATCATTTGAAATCTAGAAATCATACCTTTACGAGTACAAATGTATTTAAATATAATAGACACTTTTTGCGAATTAAGAGGCGTAAATACCGTTCCTAATAGAAACACAAATACGGGTTCAACAATATGTGTACTCGTCGCCACGACTGAAATTTTCGATTTAAATGTAAATTTAAAACATAATTATTTCTTTCGTCAAATTTACCGTCAAGCAGATACTTATTTACAATTCTTTTTTTATTCATTTTGTCCTCAATGAAAGAAGATTTTTAACATTTATTATGAATAAATCTGAAGGAAAAGCGGCTTTAGAGACGAGTGTTTTTATTGGCTGTTCAAAAAATGTGTACGTCGAAGTACAAACGTGCACGTCGAAGTACAAATTGTTCTTCGACGTACAAATATATACTTCGAAGTGTATTTCATATTTATACGTCGAAGTATAATTTTTGTACTTCGACGTACATATTGTACGTTGAAGTACATTTCTCTTTTTACTAGTAGGTCTTGTTGACTTTCGACCCAAATGGTACGCCATACTTCTTCGCGGACATTAACCCCAAACTGGCGACCGTCGAACAAAGAGAGCTGATTTGTTTTGGGCACGTCACTAGGCACAAATTAATGTGTAAGGCTTATTTCTAATGCATGCTAGAGAGAGAAGTAGCCGTCACAGCCGCCAGAACAAAGGCTGGATGCAATGTGAAAAACGTGGACGTCCTTTCGAAGGGATGAGCTACAGCCCAAAACAGACCAGACTGGCGGATTATGTGTGTGTCGTCGTGCCTCATGCCCCCTCCCCCCACCTTACAACCAAACCGGCGAAGAAAATAACGATGATGATGATGGTGGTGATGCTGCTTATTCTGCTGCTGCTGATGGTGATGATGATGTTGTTGATGATGATGATGATGGTGGTGTTGGTGGTGGTGGTGGTGGTGATGATGATGATGATGATGATGATGATGATGATGATGATGATGATGATGATGATGATGATGATTTGTTTGTAAATATCTCGGTCGAGATCTATTTTTTGAATGTGTTTGGTCAATTTCAGGACTGGCAATCCGTGGATAAAAAGGTGTTTTTCTTACAATCGAACGGTGGAAGAAAATTTAATTTGGCTGAACAGATTCAGATGGGCAACTACAACCTTTTCTTCCATGACAGCGTTTTGTATAACTCAGATCTGACATCAGACGAATCACTGCACCTGTTTCAAGAAGCATTCAATCACGGCTTTCCTTGGGAAGTGCTTGACGTCATATCAGGTATTATGTTAATTTCATGTTGTTCTGATTTCCTGAATAATTTATATGAATAAACTATATGAACGCCACCGAATGTCGCGAATACGAATACAATGACATATTGTGTACACATTCCATGGTCCATAATATTTCATCCTATTAGAGTATGATACATAAAGCAACTATTCGAGTATTTAACATACTTTTCTTTTATTGTGTTTAGGTAGTTTGTTTTGGTACTAGCCATTACTCGCGCTCAATAGCGTGCGACAGACAAAACAGAAAAAGCAGCAGTTGTTGCGTGCGTACCTTAAGCTTACCGACAAACACACTATTTTTCGGTACGCCCGCTTTGTCTAACACGATGCTGATTGATGGATACTCGTGCGAAATTCTTTAAGGGCTAAATGATGTTCGCATTACCACAATATGTGATAATTTTCATTAATATGATTAAGTCATCCGTTTTACCGGAATACCTGCAAATGACACTACGTGGATTAGTGAGGAAAACTCATTTAGTTTAAAAGTATTTATTTTAGCTCGATTGCACAGAGAGCCTAATGCTTCTTTGAAACGGTCTCGAGTCCGTTAACCGGGACTAGAACCAGTTCTTGGGTCAATTGGGGGAAATCTAAAGAACACCCCCACAATTGGGATCGAAAACCTGACCTCCCGATCCCTCATTGGACACGATATCCACTACACCACTGCGTCTCACACAAAAAAAATGTAAATGTGTTTACGTTTAGTTTATGTAAATAAACAACTTTCATTAAAACGATTTTGTTAAATTGTAAAGATATAGTGATTTAGCCGCACGAAAATGGCAGAGGGTGGGTGAGAAGAAATGGAGCTAGGTGCTGAACTTTGTACATTCTAAGTGACTTTGTCAACGTTTGTACAATTGAAAAATTTCCACTTTTTTGTCACAGATTCAAATAATAAATGCGAATGTGCATCAGTCGGCAAAATAACACATGACTGAGACTAATATTGAAAAACAAAGAAAGTCTCTTCTTAGCAAAATTCCAGTTTATACGGAAAGTGTCGTCCCTGATTAGCCTGTTGATTAATTGATAATTAAGAAAACTGTCTTATGACAAATTGCTTAATGGATGTTTAGTTTCAATTCTGATTAGCCTATATGTGGTTTGGCTCTGCTTATTAAATCCAGGTACTCACAAAATCAACTGTTGACCGTTTCAATACAAATAAGATATGAATAACTGAATTCTAGACGTTATATTCTAATGTTTGTCGTTCGTAGCAACAGGGATATATATTTAAGGCGCAATCTGTGAAAATGGGGTTTAATTCATGTGCGTCAAGTTTCGTCCCAGATTAGCCTGTGCAGTCCGCACAGGCTAATCAGGGACGACACTTTCCGTATAAACTGGAATTTTGCTAGGAAGAAACTTTCGTTAAACGCTAAATATCATTAAAGCGGAAAGTGTTGTCCCTGATAAGCCTGTGCGGACTGCGCAGGCTGATCTTGGACGACACTTTACACACATGCATTTAACCCCATTTTCACAGAGCGAGGCTCATTTGTATTAAATGCAGCAATATAAAAATCTGCAGCACTCTTAAGAAGTTACATTATAACATTGTGTGGGTTCTAAGGTTAGCGTATCGTGTCTTCAACTCTATCTAGCAAAGATTGATTTGATCCAAAACGTTCTCTTCCGCATACTGAATGCATTATGGCATAATGTCATGCATAATGTATTATAATTAAAAATCCATTAATTTACAAGTATTCATCGTACGTGCGTTTTTTTTCAAGCAATTTACACTGCAAAAAATAGTTTAGCTAAAGTACGACAATTTACAGTTGCAGCTATTGATGGATGATATCTTTTAAGAATTGTTTAAGAATTAACATATGAAGTTAAATCAGTTTAAAGGTTTATGAAAGTTATTGAGTAACGCACTGAATTAAGCAATATATAATCATAGCTTAACCTCCATCATATTCGTTTACAAAAAGCAATCCATCCAAATGCGACTTTATTATAATGACCGGAATGTACTTTACTCGCGGCTTCCTCGACAAAAGTATTAACATGTAACCATTGCATATACTCTTCGTTATATAGCATAAAATGTATATTTGCTTTGCATTTCTGCAAATCAAGCAATGAGTCCGATATATATTCGTTTTTGCTTATCTGACTACCTAGTAATAAGCAATGTACCCGGCTTATCCTTGTAATCCGTGTGATTCTTGTGTAAAATCCTTCGTAAAGCGCTTAAAGCCACACACCTTAAATGAAATACATGGCATAGTAAATTTAATTATAAATAAGAAACATATTTTATCTATGCCAATTAGAATATATCGGGTGGTTACATGGTAGAAATCCGTCTCTTTTGCGCTTTAAAACTTAAAAATAATTGCGTTTGTCGAAATGGACGTATACGTCTAGAAATCCTACTTTCGGTTATAAAAGCGGTACCATTTGAAAAATAGTAGATTACTTGCTAACTACGCTTTAGATTTAATTTTATCTATCTCAATTAAAATATATCTGGTGGTTACAAGGTAGAAATCCGTCTTCTTTGCGCTGTAAGACTTAAAAATAATCGCGTTTGTCAAAATGTACGTATCGAAATCCTACTTTCGGTTTTAAAATTTAAAAACATAATAAATAACTTGCTAATTAGGCTTTAGATTAAATAACAATTTTGCACACTCTTAAATTGCATCTATATGTATTGATTAACATGTACTTCATTTCAATGTGTGTGTCTTTAATGATTATCATAGCATCAAGATTTTTGTTTTTATACCTGCGCGTGCAATGATTGTTAAACAGCAATAAATATGGATATGATTTACACTCGTGAGCTTTTTTAAATATATATGTGTATGTCCTCAAGCGTAAAATCAATTATTAATAGTTCAGTAATTTTCTAATTATTAATATTGCACGTGCTTAGGTCCACCAAAAGTGTGCTTCACTTGGCGTCACTGGGGCAAGTTTGAGGGACCTTACAACGGCTTTGAACCGACGGGGAAGACTCTGGAAATGACCGGATTCTGCGTTGTCAATGTTACTGAAGATCTAAAGATCCAGTCTATTGACGTGTTCTTTGATCCGCATGCGCTGATCCTAAAACTCATGGGATGTCAACCCTTCACAAAGTGGCAGTGTCCGTTTGTACAGCTTCGCAAATAACACCGAACACGAATTATTGTTCAACATGCCGAATAACCGGTACTCAAATGGTATATTGGATAATATTAGTACATACAAGTTCATACTTAGTTTTATGATAATTCTCGTTTTTAATTGCAGAAGTATGTTTCATTATGTCTTTCGTATAGTAGGTGATGTTTTTTGATAAACAATTCAATCAACAAGAACAAATGATTATTCTGTTACTCGTTTAAAGGCAAGATTTAGCCGAGTTCTTGATTTCATCGATTTGTCCTACATGTATGTCATTTGGTATAATCGCCGAGACATCTGCTTTTCGAACTCATAACCTCATAAGCGATCGCGACAAATGTCTTATCTTTCATTGTATGTCCATGAAGTATCAAGGTTTTATACTGATGTTTATCACCCTCTATGTATGCTTAATTTCACTGTATCCTGGTTTTAATGAAATGTATGGTCGAGCACGTCCTTACAAAATATCATAAATAGTCCGTTTTTATAGTGTCCTGATTTGTCCTAATATATACACTGTCTTGGAGGGTCCGTTTTCATGAAGGATTATGAGGTGTTCGTATTAACATTGCTTTAGAAAATGTGTGGTTATCCGTCTGTATACAGTGGTTTTAATCAAAGACTGATTATTTAAAATTGGTCCCCGAGAAAATTATGAATGAAGCGGAATGACAACATAAAGCTCCGTGAATGGAATATAAATAGTGGAATATATCTACATCAAGTGTACGAAGTTATTACGATAGTATTATGATAGTTATATGTCTTTTTCTTCCGAATATTGACTGAAGTCGCCGAACGTCGACGTGGAACGACGAAAAAGAGATGACCATACCGACCAGTTCTGTTACCAGATATGTTACATTCTGTTACCATTAATTAAATAAAACAGCAGTTGTTAAAAGCTAGGTAGGAATATCAACAAGCGGTTATGGTGTTGAATTTCAAAAATAAAGTAGTAAATGGCCTATGTAATTTTGTCCACATAGTGCTTGGGAAATAGCAATCGATATTTTACATGTCCATATGTTTCACTGCACTGTAAACGATCAATTTTGTGTCTGAGAATAACGGGAATTATTGCGTATGCAATACATTACGTGGTGTGGTTAAAACTAACGATGGTTTATGATCATTCGTTTACAAAAATTATCAAACTTCAATGATATGTTAAACAACTCATCACTAATTATTATGGAGAACGCCATTTATCATGACTTGTCTTAAGAATATTTCTTTCGTAAAATTTTGCATACTTGAATCAACATGCAAGAACTCGGTCACACGCAAACTATATTTTGCTTTTTGAAGAAAGAAACTTTGATATAAGAACGAAACGATAAATAAAGGTATTGCAAACAAATGAGATTGAGTGAAGTTAAACACACAATTACATTACTTCATATATTGTATACGGCTACATGAACAAGCAAAAACATGAGCGTTTCATTGTGATTATTATTAAATATGACACGCCCCCAAATTAACGTGTACTGTGAATTGGATAAGGCTGTCGAGATCGGATTCTAAAAAATAACTGTGGATGGCTACTTGCACAACGCATAAACAGAACCCGCTTTAAGCAGATTTGGGCTTCCGTATACAAGTGTTTAACACCGTAGCATAGTTTTCATACCCGTTGCTAAGGGGTGCGTTGGGTGCGTTCGCACCCAATATTTTTGGACGAGTAAAAAAATTTACTTTAAGTTGCACCCAACTTTACTGGACTCAAAAACAGTTATTTATTTTGTCCAGGAACCCAGTGAGTCTTCGTATATAAGCGTTAAAATGATGTTGTATTCAATATGCAACCGCCAGGTCTATATATAATTAATTTTTCGATCAAGTCATTTCCAAGATAGCGCGTGATTTTTATTTAGATCTACAAGTTTTAACCGCAGAATTGTTGACATCATTAAAAGTTGTGACAGCAAAATTTGAGAAGATCTAAGAAGCCGTTCCCCGCAAAATGGATTTGGTATCTTTGTTTCAAATAGATACTTGTTTTCTGTATGATGCAAAATTATTAACCTGGCACTCTAATCCGTATATAATCGATATTCATTTATAGATATTCGATACTAAATGATTGTTTTGTAACTTCTGTCATCGTTATTTGTGTCTGTTAAAGCTATAACTGTAATAGATATCATAACGAAATGTTGAAGCCTACTTATTGTGGGTTGAAATCCCAGTCCGATAACCTTTTTCGACAATAATCTAAATGGCTGGAAACACAATTTGATTTACTTGAATAAATAAATAATCTTATAAAAAAGAAAACACATTTAGATGAGTATTAACGGAATGTCATGTCAGCTTCCGTAAATTACTGAAATCAAAGGACACCCTTCGACTTTTGCCGAAGACTAATGAGTCACTGATTAATAACATTATACCACGATTTATAACAATAACACATTGTGCACAGCATTTTCGACGGACTGCGTTGTCTTTTTGTTATATCCCCGTACAGCCATTTTCGGATCCCCTAAAGGGTTTTCCAGCAGAAAATATCAGCTATGATTAAGTCATGATAATTTTTGTGTTGAATGACAAGAAAACAAATCATTGTGACAAAGCAATGTACCGGTAGCTTTGTTTTCTAGTTTACCAACACTTAATGGCCTCTGTTCTGCTCCACATACATAACTTTCCACAATGTTTTAATTATGTCAAACTTGACACTAGGAATGCCCTACTCATAAAAAGTTGTTATAATGAATTAAAAACGGTATAATATATTATCAGTTTGACGTTAACGTTTAATTTCCATCAACTGTGACGGATCTTGAGCATATAGTGGGCTAATAAGTACATCTTTTTTTCTTCAACGTCCTGGTATACATTGTTAAGGACTTTGAGACCATAGGGCCAGTAGTTTGTGGTTATAGGGTCTTAATGAAGCATAAAGTGTTGTATTTTTCTGAAAATCGATTAGAAAAAGATGAATTATTTGTTAAAAATAAGAAAATAAAGAAACCAGTTATACCATTTTGATTTCTTTTTAGTATTGATGCACATTAGAGAATACCCAGTTTTGTTAATCAGTGTTTGTTGCATAATACACTATTAGCACGTTTAGAGCAATGCTAGGCCTCTGTGACTATCCATAGTAGCAGACAAATAATTGTTTTGAAAAAAGTCAAATTTTTCCATTTTATTTGCTCTATTTATGAATGGTAAAATGTTGGAATGGTAAAACACAACAATTGTATCAAGATTCCAAGATTCCAAGAAATAATGATATTTTATACCGTTCTTATTGTTGATTTCACATTATATAAATGTGTTGTTGCATATGTAAACAAAGTGTGTGCGCGAATAATAGTGTCGGGTTGAACACAGTATAAAATGATGTATTTCCGTGACTGATCAAAAAAGGTGGTTATTGAAAAACGTGGTGGGGAATACATGTCTGTTATATCATATTCATGTCGATCAGTCACTGAGTATGGTCAATGAACGTGAAATTTTATATAAAAATGCTCTATAATTTCAGTCTCTAAATACAGTTAAAAAGTGACCAGAATGCATGAGTTTACGTTTCATTTTCAAAATTGTTTAGACAAAGTGGGAGTACCTCCAAAGTCACCGATTGCAAGAGGAACATCCCCTCCCGCGCATACCCCCTTCCCCACTTCGCTGCTCAATAACAATCGTCTATGGCAAAAATTCGCACCCCCTTTCAAAACCCTTGCTACGGGCCTGGTTTTGGCAAAAATCATAGAAGGCACATTCTTATCGCGGTATAATTTGTTGAGTTGAATGAGAGTTGTACGTTGAAACTACTTTAAATGGAAAATGTTTAGATTTAGATTTAATAATACTTTAAAAAATGAAAACACACGTGGACTGAGAAACGCAGTTGGCAAACATCAACGTGTGATATTACATAGATTGCTTTGATAAAAGGATGACGTAAATAGCGCGACAACGTACAGCTAGCTATATGGGTTGAAAAACATTTGTTGCAAAATGTTATACGAGCCTTTCTTTGATGTCATTATTCAACAGAACAATGCAAGACGAGAAATCCCGCTTTCTAATCGCGTTTATTTAGGACTATGTATTTATCGAAAGATATGAGCGGCGCTCGGTGAAAACAGGGCTCAATGCATGTGCGTTAAGTGTCATCCCAGATTAACATGTGCAGACCGCACGGGCTAATGAGGGACGACACTTTCCGGCCATACTGTATTCTTGCTAATAAGTGACTTTCTTTAAACAGAAAATATCATAAAAGCGGAAAGTGTCGTCCCTGATTTGTCTGTGCAGACTGCGCATGCATTAAAACCCATGTTTCACAGAGCACGGCTCATTTGTTATTTTCATTAACCTTAAGACGCGGCGCGATTTTAATACAGCCACATTAGAACATTTACGACTTAGCCAAGATTTTCAATCGTAGATCTGCCTTATTCTTGTTTAGGCTGAAAGATGACTGGCGCATAAAGTATTTGGAGGGAAACTTCGTTTGTAAACAAAAGATTTTTCCTTCACAGAAAAAACTGATCAACTTCAGAAAACGTGCATCTACTTTTTCTCAGGTAAAAGTGCGATACACAAAAATAAGCTACTAAGCTAACGCTCAATTCCATGGCTGACATGAAGCAAGAATATAATTGAGTGAGAAAGCCAATTGAAGGCTTGTTGGACAGCGCATAAATTGATATGAAAAGCAAAATGGAAATGTTAAAACATATCGTTAATTGCGTTTAGTTTATTTGACACATTGTTATTTAGGTGCGTTATATATTTACTGTACGTCACATTGGCGAGTTGTCATGTAAAGTTAATTAAAGTGAATGTATGTCTTGGCTGTACTTAGACTGGGACTTTAATCGTTTGACAAAAACCTTATGTATATTTAGCTCAATATTTCACTGTCCTACCACAAACAACGTTTATGTTGAAATGTAGTTCTTTTTTGTCGGTGATAGATGGACATTTTGTGTATTGTCGTAAATCTGTTTTATTTCCGACTAACAGCAGTATGACTTATTTGTATAACTTTAAATTCCATTACTACCGACTCAAATCAGTTTTAACGTGCGATTAAAATGCCAATTTCGTTGCTATTACAAAAATAATAATATTACACCAATATTTACTATGTAATAACTATTTATAACAACCACATTCTATCTCCCGCCAAATATATTTTGTTTTTGAATAGGTGCAAATACCTCTATATACAGTAGAATCCTAAAACAATAATTTAGTATAGGGTAATCGTTTTTATGAATTACAATCCTCCCCATTGATATCTATACACCATGAAGTTTCATGTTGATGTCTTATTTGAAATATAGCCCTGGAGGGTTTCATCACACAAAAACGCCAAAGAGGCACAAAAACAACACAGGGCAATAACTCTCATTTAAGAAGGTTTAGGGTTATGGTCCTTATGGTCCTTGTGCATGGCTTTTTTCTCATTGATCTCTACACACGTCATGTTGAATTGTTTATGGTACCTGAGATATAGCAATAAAAAGTCATATCATATACAAAAACAAATTGCAAAAACTCTTATTTGAGAAAATGTTGTCGTTGGCAGAGCTGAGTCTCTGGAGACTATGCTAATGCTCTCTTGAGTTAGTCACTTCTGAGGGGAAGGGGGGGGGGCAATGCCTATTGTGGCTAAGCAGGTCGATGCTTGGGTGGGGTTCCTTGTTGAATGTCAAGCACACAGAGGGGGAAGGGTGGCGCGAGCTTTTCAAAAGATTCCCTTCGAGTTGTATGCTCTAATCTGCTAGCCTTAATGCGTCTATGTATTTGCGGTCGCCAACGATGCAATATTTGGCCAGGGTCTCCGAAGTGCAATGCCGCTTGCTTTGAGGTCCCTCTAGGCAGACATCCTTTTTCTTCAGGGTTGGGCGACCCACGCATGCCAGTGGCAAACTGTCCATATATGACATCCTTTGGTAGGCGTCTATCCTCTTTTCGGCGAGCGTGACCCAGCCACATAAGGCGACGTTGAATTAGAAAGCTGAACATGCTCGGGATCCTAGCACTATCCATGATGTCGCTGTGCAGGATAAAGCACTTTCCAGGATGTCGCTGTGCAGGATACCATCCTGCCACGTGGTGTCCAGAATGCTCTTGAGGCACCGCAATTAAAATGTGTTTAGACGGCGTTAATGTCGCATGAGGGTCGCCCAACACACCTTCGCTACAACACAGCATGGTGCTGAGTACACACGCCTGATATACTATGATCTTGGTCTTCTCTGTAAGAAACTTACTTTCCCAGACCCTCTTTGCTAGTCTGGCCATGGTAGCTGAAGCCTTTTTGATGCGCTTACAAAACTCATCATCGATGAACAGGTTTCTGCGTATGGTAGACCCAAGGTAGGTGAAGTCATCGCCCACATCCAGAGTATATTTTGCGATTTTATGCAGGGTACGGTACTTGCATCCTGGCCCATGATGTTCGTCTTCTTCAAGCTGACAGTAAGCCCAAAGTCTTCGAATACCATGGCAAAGCTTTGACTCTCTGGAAGGCCTCCTCTGTATGCGTTGCAAGCGCATCATCATCCGCTAACAGCATCTCTCTGTCGAGGACTTGGGTTGCTTCTGCAGCATCGAGAAGAAGATGTCAAACAACGTATGTGCGCGCACGCAACCTGCTGCAGATGGGAAATAGTTTGAAGGATGAAACGTCAAACAAACAGATCCTTTCACGTATTTGTTGAAGGATAACACCATGCTAGGCAGCTTGTGGGAGGCTTAGCTGATCTTCTCCAAAAGGCGGAATAGTTTGTAAGGTCGACGGATGCGAAGCAAAGAGACATACCTTGTTCTCTGCATTTTTCCAGGAGTAGACGCAATGTTAAAATAATGTAGGTGTTGGATCCGCTGGCGTGAAAGCCACACTGGGACTCAGGATATATCATTGTTGCAAGGGTCTGGAGTCGGTTTAGGAGTATTCGGGAAAATACTTTCCCATCAGTGCTCAGCAGAGAAATGCCTCTGTAGTTGTTAAGTCACTTTGGTAATCCTTTTTCTTGTAAAGGGTGACTATGCTGGCATTGCACATGTCTTGTGGTACTGTGTCTTACTCCCAGCACAAGATAAGAAGATCATTCAGTGGCTGGAGTAGGAGATCTTTCCTGAGTTGGTGGCATAATGTGGGATGCAGTGATTTCCCTGGCGCTGTCCCAAAGCTCAGGGGGTCGATGGCTTGGTCAATGGCCTCAACAGTGGGCAGGGCGTCAAGTTCTTCCATTTCAGGCAGGTCGCTGATGGCGTCAATGCCGGCTTGATGACAACAGTGGCACTAGAGTATAGCTCTGAGAAATGTTCCAACCATCTCCTCATCTGTTTGTCGCGGTCAGAGATCGCCTCCGTAGTTGAGCCGCATAGGGAAATACGCGGAAGAGTATCCACGTTTTTATGGGCCATCGGGTTCCTGGTTGGATGAAACGATAAGAAGTCGATTGACGCGCTAGTAATTCGTGTTTTAGTTGCGCGTTCTTTCTTCTAAAATGTAACTATATACAGTATATCGACCATCGGTTGCTTTCAACTTTTATACTGAGGAGGAATGTTTGGCTGACCACTTACGATTGGTGACCGCTTGACGTAGGTTGTATTAAGTCAGTTTGAGCTGTTGAGTTAATGTTCCCGAACTTACAATTTTATAGCACATGCGCGACCTTAGATTCCTAATTAGTGACCAGTTGTTTGAAGGACTTTCGAGGAAATAAACACACTTAAAAATATTTATGTTGATCCAATTTGCAATATAAGCAAAGGCGAGTAAAAACGCAGATTCGAATACATATTTTGACTACAATAAAATTATCTGCTTAACAAATTCAACCCTTTATATATTGCATTAATGAACTCATCAAATCATTATGCCGATTGTGTTTTGATTGCATATTATGAGACGAGACTTCTATGTGCATTTGAAAGTGTTTATCTAGTAAATTGTAAATGTTTTCCCTCAGAATGTGTGCGCGGGCGACGTTCAACTGGAAAAAAATGGCGTCCACATTCAGTCTTAGCCACAAATCAACGAAATAATCAATCATAATTAGATTATTTAATGACATGTAGCACGCAATTTGGATAATACAAATATCGATTGAAACTGAAACCCTGCTTCACATTAGATTGATGCCTCTATTTGAGCTTTAATAACAGGATTCACCAAACAGCAAAATGAAAAAAGTAAAAGACACACTTACCTCTATGACAACTTTAATCCGATGCTTATAATAATAAAATAACAACGATGTGCAATCCGTTTTCTGTTATTCTATCCGTTTATCTATATTTATTTTGAATCACACTTTTTTAAACGATTGTAGCGAATGCTAAACCACTGTCACCAAAAACACGATTTACAAAATCGAATGACTTGTCGGAGCGATTATCAAAGCTTCCAATTTTGCACGACAAATGCACAATCCGAAATACGTTTTTGTTATCGTTCGATGCTTTAAAAATATTTAATATAAACTTTTCACGTCCGAATAGCTAAAACTGGTGTTTTCGTCTCAGAAATTACGTCACAGAAATACGTCATAAATTGCGCAATCAAATGAAAATACAAGTACGGAAAGCTGGTTCTGTAATACATTTTAGAGAATGAACAAAACAACAAAGTTAGATATATATTATAGACGTTAATACACGGCTGAGCCGGGATGGGTAGTGATAATCGTCCCCAGGTCGCAAACGTATGGTGTACGAACTTGTCCAAAACTATTCTAAACCGTCCGGTTCAAACCCTATGCCGTACTATAATTTACGCCAGGAAACCGTCCAGGACGGTTTTCTAAACTATATCGGACAGTTACATAATTGAAGTGTTGATATATTAGCCTTACATATATGTGATTTATTTAATTGTGTATTGAACTCAGGATATTACACTGAAAAGTGGACCGAGGGAATTATTGTCCCTCTACACAAGAAAGGTTCAAAAGAAGATGTAAATAATTATAGAGGGATTACTTTAGTTAGCTGTTTATCTAAGCTCTTTACAACCGTTTTAAACAATCGCATTGAAAATATTTGTTACGAAAATAATACTATTTCGGACGCCCAATTCAGATTTCGGAAAGGGCGGTCTACGACAGATGCAATATTTATTCTTCATTCTCTTGTTCAAAACTGTTTATTTGAAAAAAAGAGATTATATGTAATTTTTGTGGACATGATGAACTGTTTTGATACTATATATAGAAATACATTATGGTTAAAAATGTATAAATGTGGCATACAGGGTAAAATTCTTAGAATTGTTAGAGACATGTATCAAAAAGTTAAATCCTGTGTTAAGTCATTGTCTTCATATGCTGACTATTTTTCTTACGCAGTGGGGCTCCGACAGGGCGAAGTTATGTCCCCCTTATTATTTTCTTTGTTTGTAGATCTTGAGTTGTTTTTACAAAATGATTTACAATCCGGATTGATTATTGACGACATTGTATTTATTTTACTGTTATTTGCTGATGATATGGCTATTGTGGGTAAAACGCCCGATTAAATTCAAAACCATTTAGATAATCTATATTATTATTGTAATTTATGGGGATTGAACGTAAATACAGAGAAAACAAAAATTACAGTATTTCGGAAAAGAGGCGGATTATTGCCAAATGAAAAATGGACCTACAATGGCCATGACATACAAGTTGTGAATGATTTTAATTATCTTGGGGTTGTTTTTAATTATACTGGGAGTTTCACATTGAATCAGGAACACCTAACGGGTAAAGCATTAAAAGCAATGAATATTTTATTGTCTAAATGTAATGACTACGATTTAAAACCCAAGATACTTTGTCAATTATTTGACGCATTTGTTGGATCCATTTTAAATTATGCTTCGGAAGTCTGGGGCTATACTAAAACTAAGGAACTTGAAAGAATCCATTTGAAATTTTGCAAACGATTACTAAAGGTAAAACTTAACACATGTAATGCTTGTGTTTATGGTGAGCTGGGTACATATCCCATGTATATACATAGATATGTACGTGTAATTAAATATTGGTTTAAGATATGTAGATCTGAAAATATCATTATTAAAACCATATATAATTTGGCCGTCTCAGATTATCATAAAGGCTGTCATAATTGGATATTTAATGTTAAAAAATGTTTGAAGACTTAGGTTTTAGTTATGCATTTGATGATATAAATACTATTAATATTGAGATTAACTCATTTGTAGAGGAATTTAAACGGAGAGTGTGTGATAACTTCACACAGGACTGGTATAGAACCTTAAATAATAGTTCGATGTAAGATGTTTATCGAAATTTTATAATCAATTTTGAATATGAGTCGTACTTAGACATTTTACCAAGAAGTTTGAGATACTTTTTTACCAGATTAAGATTGTCAGCCCATCCACTGCACATTCAAACCGGTCGTTATGCAAGAGACGTCGCTAGAAATCAGCGTCACTGCATGTGTTGCAATTCGACCGATATTGAAGATGAATTTCATTTTATTTGCATTTGCCTGGCGTTTAGAAACATTAGAAAAAAAATACATAAAACCATGTTATTACAAAAGGCCATCTATGTATAAATATTTAAGTTTACTACAATCGAATAATAAAATAGAACTTATAAAAGTATTCCTCTTTGTTAAAGAATCACTTAAAGTTCGAACATCTATTATTAACGCAATAATGCTTTAGATGTTCATCCTCTTTTCTTTGTTCTTTTTTCTTTTTTTCTGTCTTTGTTGTTTTTATATTTAATTTACTTTGTTAGCTAAATTAATCATTTGTAAATACGTGTAAAAGTTTGTACCTATCACAATTGACATTGTACTGTTTTTATAATGTGTTGTTGACGATGTACATTGTATAAGTCAAAATAAAACTGTCTGTCTGTCTGTCTGTCATAATTTTGAACCGCTCGTGCGTCTGTAAACCGTACCGGGCGATTTATTTTGTGGATAACAAACCGTCCGATACAGTTTAGGAAACCGTCCGGGACGGTTTCCTGGCGTAAATTATAGAACGGCATAGGGGTTGAAGAGGAGTCAATAAAAAAACAGCATTTCTTTAACTAATTCAGAATATTTTTAATCTCCGGCTTTGCTTGTGGTATTTTTGTCAATTGCTTACTTGAAAAAGTTTTATTCAGTCTATTAAACCTGTTCGGTTAAAATGCTGCTTCCTTCTATGCATCAAAAAATGCACTTTTAAAGATGAAATTCGTTACCTATGTCAGAAATACTTTGTGGCAAAATAGATCTACATTTATTTCGAGTACTTAAAATAATCATTTTTAACTCTGACGTTTTTGGCAGAAATGATTGATTTAATATTTTGAAATTCATGTTTTGTCCGAGAAAAATAGCGTCGCTCCAGATGACAACGATATAACATTACGCTCCTAAAACTTCCGAAGTAAAGCATTTTTGTAAGGAGCGTTCTGATTGTTTGATATTAATATTATACCCTAATCCAGCAATAATACCGTATCAGACAGTTTAAATCGTCCCGGACGGTTTATGCGCACGAACGGTCCAAAACTTTCTTAAACCGTCCCGGACAGTTTGTAAACCGTATGGGACGGTTTACAAAATGTCCGGGACTGTTTCTAAACCGTCCCGGACGGTTTAGAAAAGTTTTGGACCAGTTCGTACACCATAAAATTCTGTATTTGTTTAACCTATATCAAATCACAGGCGATTAATGTTAAATTACTTACTCATTATTCTTTCACTTTCGATCATCGTGTTTTTATGGTCAGCCAATATTTTATTTACAGAGTATTGCTTAAATCCGTTAATTTATTTACCAGAATAAATAGTAAAATTGGCATATCATGATTAAGACAGCGGGTCAGTTTTGGATCAACCATACATAAATCAAATAGCCATATGATCTCACAAAAACTGGTTTTACGTTTAAAATTATGCGTAGCGTTTAAAATAAATTGCATTATAACATTTATGGCATTCGCTTTTAAAATTTAAATTTAAAATACGTTCAGGCATGCGACATGGGGTGCATAGATTATGCTAATACAATATATCAATCTTAATAAAATAAGGACGTATTTCCAAAAGAACTATACTGCTGATTAAATAGTATACTTCATTGAATGAATAAGAACAGATTAAATATTTAATGAGGTATTCTGTGATGTAATAAATTCTATCTATATATCTATCTATTTATACTGCAACACCCTCTCTCGAGTATTGTGTGCAGGTGCGTTGTCAGTGCAAGAAATTAAAGGAAGACGTATATAGGAGACTAAAAGTAATACTGTACAGTATTTGTGAGACATGAAATAAAAGTTGATAGTGTTAATTAAGAAAATGAATATACAGTTAAAAGAGATAAAAACAATATTTTCAGTTTAAACATGGTGGGATAAGGCGGTCACCCCTGTTTGAATTGACCCAGGGTAGGGACCTGCACAAGCTCAGATGGCAGTGAGTTTCAAAGAATAATGGTAGCTGGGAAAAAGGAATATTTATAGTAATTGCAAGAGGTTTGGATCTGTCTGTATGAGAGAGGATGTGAGTGTCTGGAAGATCTGAGTGCAGGTTGGATGTAGTGGGGTAAGGGAACTGCAACCCGGCCGTGCACAATCTTGTAAAACATTAGGAGCTCCTAACCTCAAGGGGGCGCCAACCTAAGTTACCTAGCATTTGGGAGACACTGCTGTATGATGAATAGTCCATTGTGACCCATCGCAAAGCTCTGCGCTGGACCATTTCCACTTTTTGGATGTTCTGCTGGGTATAGGGACACCAGACAGAACTTGCGTATTCAAGCTGAGGTCTGACCAGGGTTTTATAGGCGAATTCCCTTCCGCTTGAACTTTTAGAGGGGATGTTACTTTTCATGAAGTTAAGGGCCTGGCTAGCCTTGGTTGTAACCTGGTTTACATGTTTGTTCCAATTAAGATCTGAGGAAATAGTGACACTCAGGTACTTTGCATCACTTACAGTTTCTAGGACTTGGCCATGGAGTGAATATGTGGACCTAAAGGGGCGTTTAGACTTTGTGATATTAAGGACTGTGCACTTAGAAGGATTTAACTTCATGTCCCATTGGGCTTCCCATAAGTGTAACATGTCAAGGTCTTGCTGCAAGATCTTTTCTTCGGATGTATTGTTGACGGTGATTTAAACCGTAGTGTCGTCGGCGAAATTATATACCTATGTAAACTATGATTGGTTTTCAACATTGCATATCTTCTTTACACATTTGTTACCTTGGAGCATTATATTCTAGATTATGAAAGGCATAGCCATATATTTAAAACGAATGATTTACGCTTCCAATTAATATGAAAATAATCATTCCGAATTTAATTAAGAATACCCATTGATGCATTCATACATGCAATTTTGCATCAATGCGTCAAATTTATTAATGTTTAACGTGTCTCAACTTGCGATTAACCTGTGTGTAAAAAATTAAATTTTACTTTGAAATACGGCAAAACATAAAAACATTTCAATACGTTATTCAAATGAATAATTTTTATACGATGGCACGTTGATTAATGTACTCACAAATCTATTAAACGCACTTGCAAATTCAAACATTTTCGTGATGAACAGATAACTATTTTTACATGGTAAAATGTTTTTCCGTCTACAAATGTTACCACAGTATGCAATTCTGAAACAGATAAACTCATTCAGGGCAAACTATTTTTGTATAAACATTTCTAAATTTCTAAAGAAGTACTGGACTTTGATCCCGAAGAATTCAAATTACATGGAACTGACAAGCCAAATAGGTAAATACTGTCAACCATGTAAACAGCATCATTTATAGATTGCGCCACGTTAACGGGATTCACGTTTAATTTTCTAAAAAAAAATGTTGTTTTTTATGGTTTGTTTAAGGACTTGTTAATCTTGTTCCGTCCGACCGACCGTCCGTCCGTCTGTACGCCCTGCCCTTCTTGTCCGCCCGTCCCTCCTTCAGTCCGTTGGTCCTTATTTCCGTCCGTCCGTAGCAGGGAGGAACAGGTCCGAACGGAGCATTCCATTTCAGGGGCACCGTCTGAGTGTCAATTGGTAAACAAAACAAGCACAACATAACGGACAATCAGACTGCGGGGCTTGAACAATCAGCGAATACACTGACAGAACTAGCGGTGGACATCACGACCCGCAAATAATATCAAGAAGGATACTGCTTCAGTTATTTGGCTTTTCCTTGACACAGTATATATTACACGCTCTCCAATATGCAATATATTCTCTTTCATATCTTGTTGCAACCAAATGTTAACCTCGCATCTTTGTTGCCGAAAGCTCGAATGGAAACCCAATACCTCGGAAAGCATCTGATTCCGTTCTTTGCCTTGTAATGTGACACTATTTACCATATTGGTTATTCAAAAACGTTCAATAAGTGAAGATTTTGTTCGAACTCATATACAATAGATTTCATATGGTATGTAGAGCTATAAATCTGTTAAGGCATTTTTCCTAGTGACGCTTGCTTCCACGGCCCGAGTTATTTATGTACGCATCTATACTGCCTTTCTGTTCAGTTCTTAGAGACGCGGTAGTTTCTTACAAGGCGTCAATGTGCCCATGCCAACAAATAACTTGAAGTCCAGTGTTGACATAAGCTCTAGGAATAAAGACGAATACTGATACTCCAAAACATTATCCATAAAATATTTTTTATTAACACACGGTTGTGATTCATTTTTCGCACGTGGCCAAATGTCCTTACAATACTGAACAATTCGTGAAATACGGCATATAACATAGAATTGATTAAAAAATGGGGCTACCGCCATTTAACATTCAATGCAAATCATCGGTAGCTAAAACCGGTTCACTTTTAGCAAATAATCACTGCTATACAAGTGCACGTAAAAATTTACCTCGTTTTACCGCATTTTTGTTCACATTAAATAGCAATTAAAGAGATTTAACATTTGATTTGATTGTAATTTACTTACTCCATGATTTAAAATGAATCACAATACCAATTTTCTGATGAAGTCTAAATAAACACTTTGATCCTTTGGAGTTGCCAGTGTTAATTCACCAATGGACATGATTCGAAAAAACGGTTAAGGGCCAAATTACGGTAATATATACTAACAACGAAATATATGGAAGTTTTGGTTTAAGAGAAGAGAAAATAAATGTAATAATATTAAAATTTATTTTGCTTACACAGTCTCTTTTACAATTTCATACCTGTAGCGAAATAGGCTTTGGCCCCAGTGACATGATTTATTAACAGTTTGAAAAAGACAACTGTAAATAGTTATGCAAATACCTTTTGATGTTGTGCGTTTAGATATTTTAAAAGTGATTTTTAATAAACAAGTATATATTAATCATGTTTCCCTGTTTGCAACCCAGAGAGTGCAATTTTTATTTCTTTTTTATAGCACCACAATATAATATTATATACCAATATTAAACTCTTTGGCTATTCAGAAGATACAACTTCATATTATAAGGAACATATCATGAACGTTTTCAGTTTGAATGTTGCACTGAATGTGCAAAAATAGGACGGATCAAAACAATTAATCGGTCGTGAGAGAAAACAAGCTTTTATATGAGAGAATGATAAATTGTGTAAACATGAATTACATTCTAAATGCTTAAGCGCCCCCCCCCCCATTCTTTGATATATTAACACACAAACATGTCCATAAGGGACGTATAAATAGTAATTTAAACATAGAAACGTGTTCAAATTATGAAACGTTAATCGTTGAACACATATTTTATCCTAACACCGAAAGCTCGTCAATATTGTCACGCCAAAGCCACTGCATTTACTAAAATAAAATATATATTAAGATATTGACCAGCTAGAACAGTTGGTTAAGCGATGGACTACAAAGCTGAGGACGTTTGTAAGATTGCCGACCCCGCCACAAAACTTGGTATTGATTTTGTTCCGACGGCACTCCCCCATATTTGATTCAAGAAGTCAGTTTATGGCACAAATATTTATATACAGTCCTAGTAAAACACTTAACTCGGGAAAGTGTGAGTTGGTAAGCTGACCGCCTTGGTATTCCTGATAAACTGTTGAAAACGGTAAAATATCCAATTAAAACAAACAAACTAAAACAAAAAGGCTGTGGTGCTAAAATATTCCGACTTGGCTTTCTGTAGTCTCTCTTATAGCAATCAGTTTTGCGAACGGGTTTTTTTTAACGCTGGTTGACACTTCCCTTGCTTATCTCTTGGCCAGCTCCAGCTTCCCAGTTTCAGTTTTGCAAATTTTCGTTGTAGTTATTTTTGTGAGGAAACAGTAATACTGCACTTTCACCATGCCCTTCATTCTCCATTATATGCATCTTTTGACGATTTAAAAACCTGAAAATTATAAAGCGTTGCAATGTGAAACGATTTAATAATTTTTAGAGTTCTGTTGTTGTTGTTACAATGTGTGTCACTACATGTACGAGGATTGCTTATACAGTATAAAGTGCATCACTTATTGTACGAGCCGGCATGGCCGACTGGTCTATGCGTTGGACTTTTACTTAAAAGGTAAGTGGTTCGAGCCCAGTAGAGGGTTACTTTTTTTCTTTCTTTATTTTTATTCTTGTTTTTTTTTTTACTGGAGACTTGTTATTTGGTTCAATTATTAATTGTATCGTGAATCATCGCGCTCATACTTAATAAATTGGTCAATTTGCAAGAATATGCCTAATTTAATTAATCAAATCTGTAACTTACCATGCCATTATTGAAATCCCATTGAGAATCTATAATTTACATACCATAATAATATCGGCATGCAATGAATGAACCACTTCTGTAACGACGGCTTGTTAAAAATTTTATACATTTACATGTTTAACGGACAATTTCGCGAACAATTTAAATTTTCTTCAAAGCGTATTGAACAACAATACTTCTATGATCTTAAATATACGAGTGCAAAAAATGCATGATCGTCGTAATTACTAAATATGAGAACACAGGCTTCAAGTGCTAACGCTCTGGCGCTGACATTCTTCTAAATATAAAGGGACACACACAAACTGTATTGATGTCGAGAGTAAGTCTAAAATGACAGAATATTCTTAAAACTGTATTGCATTAGAAATTGTTAAAAAATGTTTATTGTTGAGTCTTTCTTGAATTCATAAATTCTACTTATAGAATAGCATATGGCATAATCCATATTTACATAGGCATATGTATAGACACTATGAAGTAAGATTTCTCAAGTTTTAGGCAGTTTGTTTATCTTATGTTTAAGTATGGGTTGGTGAATACTGGAGCAGCGCTAAGACTCAGAAAATATTGGAGGGATTTGACATTTAGTGAAAATGCTTGTTTAAATTCATAGAACATTTATCTCCAACAGTGACTAAACCATTACTATGACAACATGCCACACCACGACAAACAATGGTTAATTCATTATACACTACATGCATAACTTTACGTATATAACAAACAAAGTAATGTGCGCATGATCGTGAACAGTTATGAAATGGTTGGTATTCAAGGCACTTTTCACTTATTTTAAAAATCATTGCAATATGTCAATCAATCCATATATTAACATAGTTACAATGTTTAAAATAATTTTAACAAATTCTCATAACTCAGAAAAAGATAAAATAAATAAATGTGTGCTTTTTCTGATGCTCAAACCTGATACATTAAACAAAAGCTGTCGCGCTTCCAATAAACAATGCAGTCTTTACAAGTTACGAACGGTTGATTATTTCGGCAGTTCGATGAATATGGTATTGAAATTTTTTCGGCTCTTTGTGTATATAGAGGAACAACGTTAGAGTTTCAAATCAACCTTTTCGGGGAAAATGTTGGTAGAATTATGGTAAAATAAAATTTTATTTCAAGTAAAATTATCATTTACATCGACTTACATAATATATTGACACAAACATGTATAAAGTTGAGTCAATGTCACTTCACTTTTTGATTTGGTGACAGGCGTGAAGTGCCATGTGCATGGGCAAGTAAAAGGTGGCACGTATACATTGAGTTACACATTATGTACACGTATTAGTTGCCGTGTACTTTGAATGACACATAGGCTGGAACATCGACCTTCTAGTACTGAACTATCTATCTCCTTAGCCTTAATAGGTATAAGATAAAATAGTTTTACGATCAACGGTGGTCATGTACAGGTATGTTTAATAAACGTATTCCGGCGCTTTAACATATACAATGTTCTTGTACTTTTGAAAATAAAACATCTTTCGTTCAAAAAGCATAGAGTAGGGTTTTTTTTCGTGAATATAATATATCAAGAAAGAAGCTAAACCTCAGCGGAAAAACTGGACGGAATTAGAAAAACGTCCGACCACGCACTTATTTGCGGAATAAGACTGTTTCTTATTTTACTTATGCACGAACGTATTTCTGCTTCCGCCATCTGCGCCTTCCGCTAAGTAACTGAAATATTGCACACATGATAAACATTCGATGGCCACGTATGCAGATCACGTGTGCGAAAACACAAACATTCGATGGTCGAGTGAGCAAATCGCGTGAGCAGAGAACCAATGAAAAGGTGTCAAGGGGAAATACCGAAGACATGCGGAATCTACCGATGATTTGCACTTTGATCGCGGCAATTCATACGGAAGTAACCGGTTACAAACACGCTATTAAGACTCATTGTTCTTGACAGTAATTGCCAAGGCGAGGGAATGTTTTCAAAAAAGAATTTGACGACTAGTCACGTTTTTATCAACGTATGCTAGCAAAATTTAGTAACTACATTTATACAATAATATCCCAGAATAAAACATGTTAAGAAATAATTTTATATGTTTTCTTTTGCATGCTTTCATGTGCTTTAAGTAACACACTGTGTTAACACATTTGCTTTCAGATAAATTCGACCTCTTACAAATAAAAAAGAAAAACATTGTTAAAAACTGCACCGATTAGTGTAAGATTGTTTTTGCCGGCGCTCAAAACAAACAAAGTTTACCCCGCTACGAGTTTCTGATGTATTACTCAATAGGCGTTGTATTCCGCAAACAGCATAATATTTATCAACCGAGGCGCAATCACACTCGCTCAAACAGGATTCTGCAAACTGATACAATCATAATACGACCCTTCCTCAAGTCGTGTTATGAGTAATTATATGTGTCTAGTATCTGATTGTCACAACGGATATCGATTGCATCCGCCTAGATGTCAAAGAAAGTTATTCTCGAGCAGGCATTTGACAACATCTTCAAGATTCAGGACGCACAGTCTAAAATTATAAGTAATACTGTTAAATTAAAGTGTATTTAAAGCGTTTATTAACTTGAAACCTGAACGACACGGATATGTCTTTGATTAAGACGATGAGACACTATGTTGGAACAAGGCTTGTAAAAGATGTGACCTACTATAGTATGCCCAACCAGTTTAAAATTATAGTTGTCAGAAATATGAACAATGAACAGGACTGAACTAACTTAATCAATGGGAACATAGAAAACGGGAGGTCTACTAGCACAATAATCGTAGCAGATATAGATGCTGGGTCAGGGTGTCCGAATAATTTAGTTTTCGAGGAGTTTCGTTAATATTTTGCGAAAATCAGGAGTCCCAGCAGACACCTTGCCATCATCTCCGTTTTGTTGTTGTACCTTTAGGACTTGTTTTGTTTTAGTACAGATCATACAGATCAAGCTCAATGTTTACGTCGCTTGTATTTTCAAAAATATTATTTAAAAAACATTATTTCATGTACCGGTACAATTTACAATTTACAGGAAAACGAAGTCTGGCGAATTGAGACGAAAATAGCCGCATTTTCTGAAACAAACGCAAAGATGAATGTCGACAACAGCTCAACAATCACACGGGAGTTTATTACGTAAACACTTACTTGAACTACATGTTCTGTACTTTTTACGCCAAAATTTCCCATTCTTTACACACATACAGTATTTTTTTTATATGCGTATACAAATGGACATTGCGCCTTTCATTTAACAGTCACTCGTTATTGAATACCATTTTCACAATAAGCCAAAAAATTGATAAGAGGGCGAAATCACATGACTGGACGAATTCCAGAACGAGGCTGATTTCTAAAAGTGCCATGCAACGCCGCATGTAAATTCAACCACTCATTCTTTTGAACACTAGGCTACGTAACGATCTTGTCATCAAAAGACAACATAGCCAGAATTATCAGCTATATGTACTTTCCATTTTAAGTGTAACTGCATTAAATAAATGTTTTTGATTACTTGTTTTATTAAATTGTTTGCACACATGTTGACCCTCTTCGTTTGAGCATTTTTGTCGCGGTGTTTAAATAACGATCGATCAATAATCTTACTTTTTGATAGATATGTAGTTTAATTGCCCCTGTGTTCAGCACAAACCTATTATCTCGTTAAGATAAAATACCGTGACGATAAATACTAAATAACAACAAGTTTTATTGCCTCTGTGTTCAGCACAAACCTTTTATCTCGTTTAGATCAGATACCGTGACGACACATACTAAATAACAACAAGTTGTCATAAACCACAGGTAGCAGATGTCTTGTCATTAAACACAATTTACGTGTCTTCTCCTGATAATAGTATTTCGTAGTCATTTCTCTGATGAATTTAAAGGGACTGTCCAACAGATTTTGGCATGTATTAAAGCTTGTCATTAACTGCTTTAAATGCTATATATTGATAAATTTAAAGATTTGAACTAAAAATCTCCAGTAAAAAATAAGAATACAATTTTAAAAAAGAAGAAAAAACGTTAACCACCACAGGACTCGAACCACCAAAGACCTAAAGAATGTATTCTATAGGTCTTTGGAACCACTGACCACTAGAATCATGGAGTTTTGGAGTAAAATATCTCCCGACTTTACCACTCGACCATCCACGCTCACGTCAAATGCCGAGGTATTTTTTAGCTATATAAGCAATCCTCGTAGTTCGCCAAAATATCGACTCGCGTTGAACGACGCTTTTGACTGTTGGACAGTCCCTTTAACGCCAAATGCTCAAATTTAAAGTAATGTGTCGTTACAAATTGTCAACAACTAAATACTGTATAGATATAAGCCAGTAAAATTTCATTTATAACGTGAATGACAAGCATTCGTTCCTACGCCAATTTTGACACAGGTGGACGTTCGTTCCTACGTTGTTTAGACAACCCGGACAATCGTTCCTACGTTATTTTGAAAAATCCGGACGATGATTTATGCATTCTTTTGACAGCCTGGACATTGCGTCTCACAATGCGTCTTTAATATAACCATTTAAGTGTGTGTGAGACTTAAATGCTGATTTTAGATCATAGATGATAATTTTATTTTTCTAAGAATTTTTTTTCTTAGAATTTGAAACATAAGAATTTTGCATGACGACAATATCCGGTTGACTATTTAAAGAATACGTTTCAGAAGTCAATCAGGTTCGCCATCTATCTAGCCTCACAACCAGTTGTCAAATCAAATTATAATTGTAAGACAGGATATTACAACAAGGATGTTCATGTTACTGTATGCAATGAACACAAATAGAATGTTGACGTCTCTTAAGGATTGGGTTGAAAAATAGACATTTAATTTTAATAAACCCTAGAACAGAATGTAATGTTCTCATAATGTATACACTTCAGACGAATTATTTGTTTTTATTCGGATTATTTCTGAATTATGTTAAAGTCGCAGGTATTATTCCAACTTGCATTATTGTAAATCAAACTTATGTAATTACAACGATGTTAACAATAATAATCGTTTACTTTTATTTTGGTATCAATTATGTATTATAAAAACTATTTTATTTTATTTCAGAAATATTCAGAAACACCTGATGCATTTTTATGTCAGGTTTTAAAATCAAAGTTTGATGTATGTTACTCGAACTAAATTAACTGTCAATGTGATATTAGGTTACAAAATCAAATGTTTAAATATTCACTGTATTCGGAGGTTGATCAGTGTACATGTAAAACCAGGCTACGAAATCAACTATTTTCAAGAGCATGCATTCTGTCAAAAAATAATACAGATTCAATATTTTATCAGGTTAAAAAATAAAGTGCTTGTACAACAGTATTTTTCGGAAACGATTCAGAGTTAACGTAATTATATTAGTTAACGAAATCAAGTGTTTTAATATGCATGGTAATAGGAAACAATGCCACGTCCATGTTATATCAGGATACGAAATTGTATGATTTAATTTGTATGGTATGCGAAAACAACGCAGAGTCTATATTATATCAGTTTACGAAATTAAATGGTTGAACTTGTATTTATTTGGGGAAAAATCTTCGTTAAAGATATATTGGATTACGAAATAAAATGTTTCGAATTAATTTTTAGTCGGAAACAAGTCAGGTTCAATACAGAGTCAATATTTCGCAATTCCAAGTCCTCTTTTCTTGAAGATTTTCTTATTCGAGACAAAGTATGCGATACAACTGTTATTTTTGATAAATAATTGACGATTTTTGCTTTGAAACATGAATTGTTGTTAGTTGCTTTCAAATTCATTAAAAAAAACGTTGGTCATCCCTTTGGATATTTCCCATCGGTTTTTCGTTAACACATGGGCTTTGTTTCGTACGCACGGTATAGCTATGACGTAGGGTCGCGTTAGAAATGACATGAGCACTCGATAGATATGACGCGCGAACGTTATAGGTGG